>NW_021881394.1:0-708 GCF_006229205.1 Suricata suricatta
ATGAATGGATTCATATACTCAAAAATTTAAATAAAAATATTTAATTTTTTTCTATTATCTTTATTTTGTTATTAAAACATTCAGGTTTCACCTATTTTATCAAAGTTTACCTGATCAAATAAGCATATTAGGTAAACTTGTATATAAATAAGCTAAACTTTTTTATTTAAATTATTTTTGAGAGAGAGAGAGAGAGAGAGAGAGAGAGAAAGAGAGAGCGAGAGAGTGCACGAGCTGGGAAGGGGAAGAGGGAGAGGGAGACAGAGAATCTGAACCAGGCTCCAGGTTCCAAGCTGTCAGCACGGAGTCTGACACAGGGCTCGAACTCATGAACTGTGAGATCATAACCTGAGCCAAAGTCGGATATTCAGCTGACTGAGTCTCCCAAGCACCCTTATAAGGTAAACTTCTTAAAAATTCTGTTATTTTCGTTAAGTTTTGATTGAACAATAACCATTCCTTACTGAAATAATTTAAGACCTAGGTACTATAATTAAGTTGAAGCATGATGACATCATGTCAAATATATGTATATTTATTTTATTTATTTATTTTGAGAAAGAGAGCATGAGCAGGGGAGGAGCAGAGAGAGAGGGAGAGAGAATCTCAAGCAGGCTCCTCACTGCCAGCGTGGAGCCCGATGCAGGGCTAGAACTCATGAACTGTGACATCATGACCTGAGCTGAAACCAAGAGTCGGATGCCAAAC
>NW_021881395.1:0-708 GCF_006229205.1 Suricata suricatta
GCGGACGAGCATATGCCCAAGAGCATAGAGCCAAGGACATAGAGCCCAGGACATAGAGCCTCTCACGTGACCAGAGTCTTCCAAACCAACTGCCTGTTTTCAGGATGAGACAGACACAAGACGAAATATTTTCTAAAAATAGAAGGTGTTTGGATTTTTAAATGGTGTATATTCTTTCATGGAGGAATAGCATAGCCTTTGAATGGAAAGATTGAAGTTGATTTTAAATCACCCCCAAATTTGATCTCGTATAAACATTAAAATAAGCATTTCTTCTGTAGCTGGATTTTTTAAAAAAATTATTAGAAGCTGTTTTATAAACACCCACTAGAGCCAGAGTTAAATTATCATCTCACTTAGTAGCCTCAGGGCCCGTGTGTCGCTTTCTCCGGCAGCTCAAAGCTCCGGGAGCATAGCATCTGTGGCATCTGCCCAAGCAGGACGGAAAGTCCGTTCCGATAATTCAGGCATCGGCTTTTCTCCTGTTCTCAGCACAGCTTATAACCTGCTTGCTCTCTCAGCTGTGACCTGTTTGACTTTCAAAATTAATTTTTCCAGTCAAATAGTTCTTATTTAGGGGTTTATACAGCCTAACCTAATTATGCAACTGCTAATTTAATTTTGCAATAAATGTAATTTTGTGAGATATAGATTCCACACACCCCCAGCCATAAATGAGATAAACAAAAACTGATGAGTGTAAAACCA
>NW_021881396.1:0-708 GCF_006229205.1 Suricata suricatta
CTGCCTACCTCGGCTGTGTCCCTGGTGCTCAGCAAATGTCAGCTGCCCTCTGGGGACTTGAACTGAACTCAGAGGCAAACTGCCTCTATTTTACATATTTTCTTTTTTTAGTTTCGTTCATCTACTTCCCTTAATATTTTCCTTCCATTACTTCCTAATTGCATTAATTAGAAGAAAATCAGTTCCTTCTTTGGGAGCATATGGCTGACGTCTTCATGTGTCTTCAGTGATTTGGGGAAACAAAGCATCCCACTGCCAGGGTTCTATTGCAATTGTGCCTGAAGCCCTGTGGATCCAGCTGCCAGCAGGCCAGGTGACACAGGGCAGCAGGACGGGGACACCAGAATCTCGGAGTTAGGTCCAAGGGAGGGATGGACACACATCAGGTTTGCACGTGGGGAAGAACTAGTGCTCAGGGCTCACCCCCAGCCTCGCTGGACATGCAGCCCCATCCTGAACCTCCTCCCGAGCAGCCCATCTGTGCATCCCAGACCATCCCTCCCACCTTAGTCCTGGTCCAGCCCAGATCCTGCCCTCCTGGCTCTTCCTCTTGGGGTCCCCCAGAGGTCCTGAGTCCCTCGGAGGCAGAGGTGCCATGGAGAAATTATAAGGAAGGAAAGTGGTCCTTCCCATCAGCCTCATTGTGCCCCAGACGCTTCCTCTGTCACCCATTGGCAGATTTCCCCTGACTGTGTGAGCTGTTGGCCA
>NW_021881397.1:0-708 GCF_006229205.1 Suricata suricatta
CGAGGAAGCAGATCATCCTCAGGAGGGACGCTTCTGGACACACAGCGCGTGCTGACGTTCAGGCAGTAAATTATGAAGTAAACACCAGCCGAAGTCCGCCCGCGGACAGCGGGGCCTGGGACAGCCCAGGGGACAGGGGAGGGCAGCACACGACCCGCCGGGGCCCCCCCCATCGTCCCAGAGGGCTCGCTCTCACTCGTGCACCCGTCCGCGGCAGGGGGCCAGCGCTGGTCACGTCCACACCGGCGGGTCAGAGCCTCCCCCTCAACGTGCTCCGTCTCGTGGAGACTTTCTTCCTCTCCCTCCAGAGCCAGCAGGTCCCCTGACGCCCCACTCCAGCTCGTGGTCACCCCTCTAGGCTCCACACCTGAGCTGCTGCTCACGTCAGCAGTGTAAGGTCCCAGTGGCAGACAAGAGGAAATGAAGTTGTCACTTCAGGGAACCGAACACACTGAGAGCCTTGGAGGCGGTGCAATCACGCCAGGCGGGGAGGTTGGGGGGGGGGGGGGTCACGTTTCACAGAAAGTGTTAAAGTCATAACCAAACCCTGTCTGAAGGGCACCTGGAGGGCTCAGTCGATTGAACAACCGACTTTGGCCGAGGTCATGATCTCAAGGCTGGGGTTCGGGCCCCACGTTGACACCTGCTTTGGATTCTTTGTGTCCCTCTCTCTCCCTCTCTCTGAAAATAAACAAACATTAAAAAAAA
>NW_021881398.1:0-708 GCF_006229205.1 Suricata suricatta
TCTCTTCCTGTTTGAATTTTGGTAGTGCATGTGTATTTAGGAATTTGTCCATTTCTTCTGTGTTGTCCAGTTCATTGGCATATAGTTTTTCATAGTAATCTCTGATGATTGCTTGTATTTCTAAGGGATTGGTTGAATAGATCCTTCTTCGTTCATGATTTTGTCTATCTGAATGCTCTCTCTTTTTCTTCTGAGGAGCCTGGCTAGAGGTTTATCGATTTTGTTTATTTTTTCAAAGAACCAACTCTTGGTTTCATTAATCCGCTCGACTGTTCGTTTGGATTCTATATATTTTTTTCCTGCCCTGATCTTTATTATTTCTTTTCTTCTGCTGGGTTTGGGGTGCTCTTGCTGCTTCCTTTCTAGTTCCAGTAGGTTCTCTGTTAGATTTTGAGTTTGTGCTCTTTCTAGTTTATAGAGATTGGCCTGGATTGCAATATACTTTCCTCTTAGGACTGCCTTGGCTGTGTCCCAGAGATTTTGGGTTGTTGTATTTTCGTTTTTGTTGGTTTCCATATATTTTTCAATTTCTTCTCTAATTGCCTGATTAACGCAATCATTCTTTAGTAGGGTGGTTTTTAACCTCCACATTTTTGGAGGTTTTCCAGACTTTTTCCTGTGGTTCATTTCAAGTTTCATAGCATTGTGATCTGAAAGTGTGCATGGTATGATCTCTATTTGTTTATACTTATGGAGGGCTGCTTTATG
>NW_021881399.1:0-708 GCF_006229205.1 Suricata suricatta
CCGCCCGCGACCCGGGGACCGGGGGACCCGGGCGGGCGGACGGGCCCAGGCCGTGGCGCAAGGGGAGACGTGCAGTGGACAACATGGCTCGAGGGAAGCACAGGTGTGTGTCACTAGAACGCGGTGGCAGGGCGTGGCCTGGCGTGCGCAGGCAGCACTGCGGGCGCGGAGAACGGCCCGCCCCGAGTCCAGACCCGGTTTGAGACCCCGGCAGTCGGGCCGGAAGCGCGTTAAAAGGCAGACTGGAGGGCAGGATGGTCCAAGGGGTTGGAGCACCTGCTCCGGGCCCACTCCGGGCAGCAGGCATCCTCCGGGATGGGGGAAATACACACACACACACACACACACACACACACACACACACACACGGTCGACTATTTTAGTTCATTTTGGTGGTGGCGGCTTGTTTGAGAAAGAAGTCCATTTCCACCTCCCCCGCAAACAAACAAAAAGACCTTTGACAGAATAATTACAGTGTTGGGCCTAAAGGTGAAAACATGCTTTCTTTCCTTTCCTTTCCTTTCCTTTAATGTGCAGGTTGGGAACTCTTCGCCATAAAAGCATCAACAGAGATTATTTTGTGAAGAGAAAAGCTTTTTGTTTCTCCTCAGAATGTTCTAGAGCTGCACTGTCCAAAATAATAGCCATTAGCACCTATTTCTAAAACTTAACTCAAAAAAGGAAGAATGTGCAGTTTCTTATTAATGG
>NW_021881400.1:0-708 GCF_006229205.1 Suricata suricatta
ATGCCCAAAGTCCAGGAGGCGTTAGGACAAGGAATAAAAGTTGAAAAGCGAGAGGCTCAGCTTTGGGGGCACCGAGGGAGGGCCCTGCAGCAGCTTCCAACCAGGTCAGGAGGACGCCCCCGCACGCTGGGTCACCCCGAGCTGAGCTGACCCCGCAGGGGCCCCCACAGCCGCTGCCCTGCTCACCTCCAGCAGCGCCTTGTCTGCGGAGAGGCGGACGCCCGGCCGCGGCTCCAGGGGGCGGCCGTCCTTCCTCCACGTCAGCACCGGAGGGGGCACGGCTTTGCTCCGGCACTCCAGGGTCAGGGACCCGTTGGCCACGACGGACACGTTCACCTCTTCCCCGAGGATGCTTGGGGGCACTGCGGGAGGGGGCAGGAGCGGGGTCTCGGGCACGTGGCCGGGGCCGGCAGGACGCCAGGCCGGGGGTCAGGCCCGGCCACCTGCGACACCCAGGAGCGAGCAGCAGGGTATGGGGGGGGGGTGGCCTGCGAGGACCCTCCCAGTCCTGCCCCACGAGGAGGCCCCCAGATCTGAGGAGGATGGGGAGTCGTAGCCCCATCAACACCCCCTGGGTGCTTCTGTTCTTCACGAAAGGGCACCACGGAAGGCAACCAGGCAGAGGGGACCCAGGGCTCCTCTGTACTAATTCCTACAACTGCATGGGAATTTACAGTGATCTCAAATTCTTTTAGAAATACAATATTT
>NW_021881401.1:0-708 GCF_006229205.1 Suricata suricatta
GCATGACTTTGAGTATATGATGAAAGAAAATGCAAAATGCTAATTGATTCATGATGTGGTTTCATCTTAGCTTGGGCAAACCATGCAGTATTTAATACATAGTAGCAGAATATTTACTATTGAAGCTTGAAAAGATGTGAGTTCTTTGTGTGCAATCTTTCATTTATGCATGTGAGAGGGGTTTTTTTTTTCAATATTTTTACATGTAGTACTTGTTTTCCTTGTTGCGATGTTTGTTTATTTAATATATTCCGTCAAGGACAGAAATTACATGCTGGGTTTTTTTTTTTCCCCCATAGGAAGTGTGTCTTGGGTTTTTCCCTTATTATTTTCTTTACTTTTTTTTTTCCTCTTCTTTTTTGGTGGTGGGGGTGGTTATGTTTAAATGAAGTTGCTTTTACAACACATAAAAATTTTTTTTAAATGCTCATGGTCTGGCCCCTGCTCAGACAAATGGAGCTAGAATCAACTCTTCCTCTTTAGAATTCTTTGGAAACACCTGTTATATTTTCTAGTGGGCCTGTACCATTCTTTGTCTTTTATCTTTGAATTCCTCCTTGGAAAACAAGCTATTTCCATTTGCTCACATTATTAATTGGGAAGCATAAATTATCGATAAATATTTATAAATATGGATAAATAGAGGAGTGGCCATATTTTTAACAATGGGAAGAGAAGAGATGCTACTATAGAACTTTGGGGACAAAC
>NW_021881402.1:0-1505 GCF_006229205.1 Suricata suricatta
GCGGGCTGAGGATGCTTCCCAAGTGCTGGTCCCATCCCGCAAACCAACCCACAGGCCCGCCCCCACCCACCGCCACCAGGACACCGCGGGCTTCATTTCTTGCCAGTTTGACATCACTTTCCGTCGAGTCTGAATGTGTGTTTTCATTACTAGTGGGGGAGAAAGGCTTTCTTGTTGTGCTTCCTTTATTGCTCTCCTGGATTTCTCTCAGGCTCGGACCAGCAAGTAGCAGCACACACAAGTGTAAGCAACAAGGAAGGACACGGGTTTCGGGTCTTTATCTCCCGAATCCGGGGTTGTGAAGGTCAAGGGGCCACAGCGAATCAGGTAGGCAGGCCGCTCCCCTCACAGGAGGGATCTAACCACTTATTCTGGAAGCCAAATCTAAGGAAAGCCAGAGAAAAAAGCAGAATCCCCTCGCTTCTATGTGAACGGTGTGCTTTCACACCCTTCATGTGTAACCAGTAGGGCCGCTGCAGGGAGGGAGGATGCAGGGAGGGAGGATGCAAGGAGCGTGGGCGCCCCAGGGAGGGGAGCTTTGAAGGAGCAGGGGCTCCCAGCCGGCATCTGGTCCTGGACCCAGACTGGGGACTCGGCTGCTCCAGGGCCCAGACGGGCAGGTCTGTAAGGCTCCACGGGCCGTACAGGCACCGCAGCCAGAAGCCCTGGGACGCGAACCTCAGCCTCTCTCCCTGCTCCTGGGACTCGTCCTCTTCTTTCAACTCCCTTTCAGAAAACGGGGCTGGTCAGAGACAGGCTCCCTTGCACCTGTGTTCACTGTCCTGACAAAGCCGGAAGCCCTGCCCTACACAGCCAGTAGCCGGGACGCAAGGTGCCTCCCCTCCTTTCCCTGATGGTGTCTGCCAGCCCTAGCGCAGTGTCGCTCTGGACACAAGATGTCTTAAGGAGCGACACTCCCTCCTGTAAGGACCCACGCCACACCGAGCCGCATGCCTCCCCTAACGGAGCCGCCAGTGCCACAGACCCCTTTTTGGAATGCGTTTGTCCTAGTCCATACGCACTAGGAGACAGCTCCGTGCTGGGCTCCATGGTGGCTGGGCTCCATGGTGGCCGGGCTCCATGGCGGCCCAAAGATACATGCATGTCGTAGCCTCCAGAATTTGTGATTACAACCTTATTTGGAAGAAAAAGTCTTTGTGGTGTGATGAAGATAAGGGTCTCGATACGTGCTCATCCTGGATGATGTAGGTGGGTCCTATGTCCAGAGACTGGTGTCCTTGTAAGAGACAGAAAAGAGGGCACAGCCAGAAAAAGGAAAAGGCCATGTCACCCCGGAGGCAGAGAACGGAGTGACACATCTGCCGGCCGAGAACAGACGGGCAACCGCCAGAAGCTGCTAGAGGGGCCTGAAGTGACTTCCCCACCCTACTGCCACTGGATTTCAGACTTCTGACCTCCAGAACCATGGAAGAATGGATTCCTGATGTTGTAGGCCACCAAGCCTGTCACTGTCACAAAAGCCACGGGAATTTAATACACCCCCT
>NW_021881403.1:0-708 GCF_006229205.1 Suricata suricatta
TAAAATTAACAACTCAGGCAATAACATATGTTGGTGAGGATGTGGAGAAAGGGGAACCCTCTTGCACTGTTGGTGGGAATGGTGCAGCTACTCTAGAAAACAGTATGAAGGATCCTCAAAAATACAAATAGAACTACATTAAAATCCATCAGTTGCTCTGCTGGATTCACCCAAAGGATACAAAAATACAGATTTGAAGGGGCACATGCACCCCAGTGTTTACATGAGCATTATCAACACTGGCCAACCAGAGAAAGAGCCCAAGTGTCTGTCAGCTAATGAATGGAGAAAGAAGTGATATGTTTATACAATGGAATATTACTCAGTGATGAAAAATAAAGAAATCTGTTATTTGCAATGACATGGATGAAGGTAGGGAATATAAAGCTAAGTGAAATAATTCAGTCTAAGAAAGACAAATACCATATGATTTCATTCATATGTGGAATTTGAGAAACAAAACAAATGAACACAAGGGAGAAAAAAGAGGAAACCAAGAATCAGCCTCTTAACTATAGAGACAAACCTGTTGGTTACCACAGGGGAACTGGATGGAAGGATGGACGAAGTAGGACAAGGGGACTGAGTACAGTGATCTCTGTGAACACTGAGTAATGTATGGAATGACTAAATGACTATACTCTACACCTGAAATGCATATAAAAATATATGCTAATTGGGGCGCCTGGGTGGCTCAGTCAGTTAAAT
>NW_021881404.1:0-708 GCF_006229205.1 Suricata suricatta
GGACGCTTAACTGACTGAGCCACCCAGGCGCCCCTCCCTGTGACTTCTGAGGCAGACTACAGACTATTGGGAACCTCTGATAACCACACACCTGCTTTGTCGAGAACACGGTGGCCTCATGGGAGGCCCAGACACAGCTCTACAGTCTCAATCCTTTGTCCCCTTCTCTCCACTCGGAGTCATTTACATCTTTAATGACCTTTTAATAATCTATATGAAGTTTATAACTTACTAAGCTTACTAAGTTTATCATTTAGGCTAAGCTGTTATTGGAAATTTTATTTTTAAGCACAATTTGATTTGGATAAGCAGAGAGTAAACGCTTTCCCAATAATTTATTTTAAGAACATAGCCCTGCTAGGGATTTACCCAAGGGATACAGAAGTGCTGATGCATAGGAGCACATGTACCCCAATGCTCATAGCGGCACTGTCAACAATAGCCAAAACATGGAACAAGCCTAAATGTCCATCACCTGATGAGTGGATCAAGAAGAAGTGGTATATATACACAATGGAGTATTACATGGCAATGAGAAAGAATGAAATATGGCCATTTGTAGGAAAGTGGATGGACCTTGAGGGTGTCATGCTAAGCGAAATAAATCAGGCAGAGAAGGACAGATACCATATGTTTGCACTCATAGGTCTAACAGGAAAACAGGAGAAACCTAATGGAGGACCAGGGGGAGGGGAAGAGGGAAAGATA
>NW_021881405.1:0-708 GCF_006229205.1 Suricata suricatta
GGCACCCCAAGGGATCTGCCATTTTATTTTTAATCGATGTCTTTTTATTTTTTCATTTTGAGAAACAGAGAGAGTGAGCGGGGGAGGGGCAGAGAGAGAGGCACAGAATCTGAAGCAGGCTCCGGGCTCTGAGCTGTCAGCACAGACGCAGGGCTCAAACCCACGGACCGTGAGATCATGACCTGAGCCGAAGTCAGACTCTTAACCGACTGAGCCACCCGGCGCCCCAAGGGATCTGCCATTTTAAACAGAACCTCTTGACCTGGGACTTGCCTGTGCAGTGTGCTGCTCCTACAGAGACGCTGAGAGAGGAAGGGAAGGTATAATGGGACGCGGTGCAAGTACCTTTCCACACACCTCGTGTTGGGACAATCCACTCAAGATTCACAACGGATCTTCCAATTTTGGTTCTTACAAGCCAGTTCACCCACAGGCACCTACCTGAGAAAAACCAAGGTATAACTTAAGAGGCAAAGGCTCTGGGACTATCAGGAACTGCCAGCAAGCCCTGGGTTGATTGATGGCTGACTTGAACTAGCATGCTGGCCTGGGTGGCTGGAGCAGGACACGGCACAGCTCTGCTGTAAGAATAAAACAAAAGGAACTTCTGGAGTTTGCCCTTGATTCTTCTCTGTCTTTGCCTTAGAACAGTGTGTCCACAGCTGCTGTAAGCCAACTTCTGGTCCAGGCGTCCTGAGGAGTGGAATC
>NW_021881406.1:0-708 GCF_006229205.1 Suricata suricatta
ACGGAAATCATGGGGCGCCTGGGTGGCTCAGGCGGTTGAGCGTCCGACTTCGGCTCAGGTCATGATCTCACGGTTCATGGGTTCAAGCCCCGTATCGGGTTCTGTGCTGACAGCTCAGAGCCTGGAGCCTGCTTCAAATTCTGTGCCTCCCTCTCTCTCTACCCCTCCCCCACTCATGCTCTGTCTCTCTCTCTCTCTCAGAAATAACTAAACATTTAAAAAGAAAAAAAAACAACAATGAAACTTTTGCCATCTTTCATTCTTGTGCACTTTCTGACCTCTTCACGGTTTGTGGGACACAGTTGCCCACAGAAACGCCTCTCCCTCTGGCCGTAGCTCCCTGCAGCCCTGCCTGAAGCGTCCTAATCTTTGTCCTGGGTCTAACTAGCAGCTGCGGCTGCTCCAGAACCTTCCCTGGCATCTCCCTGTCCACGTCTGCGCCCTTCGGCCTGAGGAGAGAGTGTCTCGCATCTGCTCTTGGGGCCTCTTCTCTGAAGGGGGTGCGCTGTCAATGAAGGGGTGCTGTGTTTTGGGGTGACGGGGAGGTCTGGAGCTGGCGGCCAGGAAAGAATTCAGAAGACGTCTTTGGTGCAAAAAGGTGATTTTAGTAAAGCACAGAGACAGGTTCCATAGCAGGGAGAGCCGCACTGGGCTGGTAGGGAGAGACTGGTGAGGTGCTGGGGGGATGATGAGATGCTGGGGGGGATG
>NW_021881407.1:0-708 GCF_006229205.1 Suricata suricatta
ATATATATAAGTTCATCTATTTTGTTGCATGTACAGTCATCTGTTCATTGCTATTGCATTATATGCAGTTTTAAAATACATTATTATCCACACACAATTGCAGGAGCACTGGGATGCATCTGGGTTGGGGCCATTATAAATGAATATTCTTGAACATGTCTTTGTCACACACACACACACACACACACACACACACACACACACACATTTTATATGTATCCATGAGTGGATTTGCTGGTTCAAAGTATAAGCATGTGTTGAACTTTATTATATCTTGCAAATGACAAAAGATTGTGGTCCTTTCATATATTTATCATTTTCATATAAATTTTGTGATGTTCCTATAAATATATTTTGCCTATTTTCTGTTTGTACATTTATTGTTGATTTTCTGAGAACTTATTAGGTTGAAGACTAGAAAATTATTTTATTTTAAATATGAGTGGAAATTAATTTCATAGGTTCATTTTATTCTGGATAGAAATCCTTTGCTTCCACAAGTCTATACCTTTTAAAAGTTACATATTTAGAATTTATTTAGTCTGAACAATATAGTTTTCTATTTATAGGAATTTTCATTTTCTTTATTCTTTTTTTTTTGGTTTAATTTTCCATGATTTTTCCTAACTAGTTGAGAAGTATATTTATATTATTGAATTTTCAGTCTTATTTTCTAATACTTGCATCTAAATCTAAAGTTTTCTTGGA
>NW_021881408.1:0-708 GCF_006229205.1 Suricata suricatta
TTTGATCTTGAATATAAATGTTCTCAATCACTAAAGGAAGTTCTGTGACTGTTGGGGGCCATATGACACTCTATTTTTTTAGTGTAACATGTGTAAATTTATTTCAGAGCCTGAAAAGGTCGGGGCACTCACAAATTGAGTAAACACACGTTGAGTAAACTCTGTAACTTAAATGTGTCTATAGACGTGAGAGTAGATTCGTTTGAAAAACAAACAAAAGTCAAAACAAAAAAGTAGCTTGATAATGAAAGAGAGAAGTGTGGTAGAAGTGTTAGAGAAAACCAAAAGAGATATAAACAAAAAGAAACAAGGATGACTAAGTTCATAAGTCATCCAACCTAACAACCCTTGAACAGAGGAAAATAATAGAAAAGCAAAATAAGGAAAAATAAAGGAGATGTGGTGAAGATATTGGATGATATGAATAGGAAATAATTACCGGAGGGAATAGAAAAGCTATAGTTTGTGCTGCTCCAAAATGAGAAGTTAGGATCTACCCCCCTAATGTTGCTTGCCTTGAAACTAATTCCCTAACCATCAAAATTCATATCCCTTCATTTCAATTATAAATAAATTATGTTAATGCCTTTTGATGTGATAAGTTGAAGCTTTCCAAGATTTATAAATTTTTCAAATAGGTTTATTTCTTGAGTCTGAATGATTTCTCATCTCAAAACTCTAATCATAGACTAAACACTTTGTTGTGTT
>NW_021881409.1:0-708 GCF_006229205.1 Suricata suricatta
TACCTTGTATATCCCAGATACTTTGATCCATTCCATGGGAATAAATGAGATTGTGTTTTGCTAGGGTGTATAAAACTCCACAACTCCACTTATACTTTCCTGTTCACAGCTCTGCTTTAGAAAGTTAAGACCCTCCATCAAAAAAGAAAAAGAACTGCAGAGAGGGGATTTTATACACACACACAAACACACTCTCTCTCTCTCTCTAAATATATATATATATATACACACACACACACACACACACACACACACGCATATATATATGTATGTGTGTGTGTATATATATATATAATGATTTTATATGGGGCATTGAGAGAAACCAAATTCCAGGTTTTTATATAATCATGTTCTATACTTTCTATCAGCTATTTTCACTAGATTTAATTAGCTTCTTTAAAAAAATTATAGGGATTCATTCCTATGAACATCTTAAATTCTAATCATATCACCATTTAAAGGCAAAAGAATTCAGGCAAGAAGGTTGGTAATGAACAAAGCCCGGGTTGTAAAGAAAGGCCAAGTTTGAATCCAGAATGTACCTGCTAGCTGTGTGACTCGGAACAATTCATTTAGCTTCTGAGTTTAGTTTTCCATTATCCATGCAACAGGAATAAGAGCTATCATGAGAATTTAAAGCAATCTAACACAATACTGGATGCAGAACACTATTCAAATTTCATTTCTCTTTCCTTTCTTCAGGAAATA
>NW_021881410.1:0-708 GCF_006229205.1 Suricata suricatta
TGCAATAATTCAACATCAGAGCAAATGTCAGATGTAAATCAACTGCAGAGCACTTCTCAGCATCCATGAAATTTCAAGTTTGGACAACACTGTGGGACATCACTCTGTTTTTTTCCTTTCATTCACAGGTTGACCGGTACATGTCTTTAATCATTCCATGCCATGAATTCTGTTCCACTAACCCCAGCTCACGTGTTCACGCATGGAGACTTTCTACTGCTTCTCTTTTCCTTTAACAGTTACACTGGGAAATGGCTTAGCACAAGGACATCTTGAAGAGAAGTACAGCCCACTGGCACATCTGTAACATCTTTCCCACTCAATTCAGTAAGCATTATATTCTTCCTACGGTGCGCAAAGTGCTTCCTGAGGTGCTGCAGAGCTTATGGTGGTAACAGTTAACCATCTGACATGAATGAAGGCTTTACAACTAGGAGGGGACAGACAAAACGAGTTCTAATACGTCACAGGCTGCCGTCCATTTTGTAATTGAAATTGTAGTTCAGACGTTAGAAATTGGTTATTCAGTTAATACCCAAAATGTCTGATATAGTTTTATTTTCTATTTTTTATCTCTTTTTTTTTCTGATTTTACATATGAGTTTTATTTTTTTTTCTTCTTTTTTTTATTTTTATTTATTTATTTATGTTTGCTCCATAATATTTTATTGTCAAATTGGTTTCCATACAACACCCAGTGCTCTTCCC
>NW_021881411.1:0-708 GCF_006229205.1 Suricata suricatta
AAAGACATTGGCCTGGGTTGGCGGAGTGTGAAGTGTAACGTGTTGACTAGGAGCCGCTTCGGGTGTTTCCGGAAGGGGCCGAGTCAGTCCTCAGCGCTGGAGGGGAGAATTGGGGGAGGGAAATCGCTAGGGGGAGGCTACAAAGATTATTCTAGCCGGAGATGAAGGGAGGGAATTAAGAGAGGCTTTGCTGCAGGGACCACCTCCCGGCTTGAGGGGGCTGGGCTTTAGGGCTGCGGATTAAGCTCCTCCCGACAGCGTTAATTTCAAACTGCGCGACCGTTTCTCACCTGCCCTGCGCTAAGGCGGGGGCTGGACCCAATTCCATTAAGAGAGAGCTACGCAGCACTCGAGCCTTCCGCAATTCACTGAGCCCACTTGCGCAAGTGACGTCAAGCACTGCTACTGGCTGCAAGGGGGGAGGAGTACGTACCTGGCGTAAAGGAGGGTGTAGAGCGTTCCCGCCATTGGCGGCGGTTAGGGCGTTTACGCAACGGCCTGACGTAGGAGAAGACGCGTTGGTCGGGGGGAAGGTTCTAGAAAAGCGGCGGCAGCGGCTCTAGCGGCAGTAGCAGCAGCGCCGGCTCCCGTGTGGAGGTTCTCATAGCGGTGTTGTTTCTCGAGCAGCAGCAGCTCTCACTACAGCGCCAGGACGAGTCCGGTTCGTGTTCGTCCGCGGAGATCTCTCTCATCTCGCTCGGCTGCGGG
>NW_021881412.1:0-708 GCF_006229205.1 Suricata suricatta
CCTTACATGGAAGATTGATTTAATAAACTATAGTAGTCCACAGGTTTGATAACCTAGATGAGACAGACCAAGTCTTTGAATGACACAGTGTACTACGGGAAGGAATACATTATCTGAATAGACCTATGTCTTTTTAAAAATGCACTCAATCATTAATGACCTCCTAAAACAAAAAACACCAGGCCTAGATGGTTCACTGGTAAATTATACTTAAAGAAAAAATTATACCAATTCTCTGCAATCTTTCTCAGAAGATAGAGGCAGATAGCAAACTTCCTAACCATTTCATGAGGATAACATTACCTTAATACCAAAACCAGAGAAAGACATTATAAGAAAAGAAGCTAAAGGCCAATATCTCACGTGGACATAGATTAAAAAATCCTCAACAAAATATTAGCAAATTGAATTCAATAATGTATGAAAATAATTGTACTACATGATCAAATAGGAGTTATCTCAGATATGCAAGGCTAGTTAAATATTTGAAAAGCAATTAATATAATCCATCACACCAAAATTCTAAAAACAGAAATATTAATAGTTCTATCAATAGATAAATATAAATAGAAAACAATTAGACTAGAATAGACAAAAACATTTAACAAAATCCAGGATCAATTCATGATAAATAAGTCTCAGTAAACTAGGAATAGAGAACTTCTTAAACTTGATAAAGAGTATCTTCCCCAAAACTACCACTAACAT
>NW_021881413.1:0-1505 GCF_006229205.1 Suricata suricatta
GTGCTAATGGCAGGGGACTTTAATACTCCACTTACAGCAATGGATAGATCAACCAGACAGAAAATCACTAAAGAAACAATGGACTTGAATGACACACTGGAACAGATGGAATTGATAGATATATTTAGAACTCTGTACCCTGAAGCTAGGAAATTCACCCTCTTCTAGAGAGCACATGGCACATTCTCCATGAAAGATCACATACTGGGGCATAAAACAGCTCTCCATAAGTATAAACAAATTAAGATTATACCATGCACACTTTCAGATCACAATGCTATGAAACTTGAAATCAATCACAGGAAAAAGTCTGGAAAGCCTCCAAAAATGTGGAGGTTAAAACTACCCTACTAAAGAGTGATTGGGCCAATCAAGTAATTAGAGAAGAAATTATAAAAATATATGGAAACAAATGAAAATGAAAATACAACAATCCAAACTCTCTGGGATGCAGCAAACGCAGTTCTAAGAGGAACCTATATTGTAACCCAGGCCTATTTCAATAAACTAGAAAAAGCACAAACTCAAAATCTAACAGAGCACATAAAGGAACTAGAAGGGGAGCAGCAGGAGCACCCCAAACCCAGCAGAAGAAGAGAAATAATAAAGATCAGGGCAAAAATAAACAATATAGAATCCAAAAAAACACTTGAGCAGATTAATGAAACCAAGAGTTGGTTTTTTGAAAAAATAAACAAAATTGATAAACCTCTACCCAGGCTCCTCAGAAAGAAAAAAGAGAATTCCCAAATAGACAAAATCATGAATGAAAATGGATCTTTTACAAACAATCCCTCAGAAATACAAGCAATCATCAGAGTTTACTATGAAAAATTAATGCCAACAAACTGGACAATTTAGAAGAAATGGACAAATTCCTAAAAATACATGCACTAGCAAAATTCAAACAGAAAGAGATAGAAAATATGAGCAGATCCATAACCAGTGAAGAAATCGAATCCATTATCAAAAATCTCCCAATGAATAAAAGTCTGGGGCCAGATGGCTTCCCAGGGGAATTCTACCAGACATTTAAAGTAGAGTTAATACCCATTCTTCTCAAGCTATTCCAAAAAGTAGAAATAGAAGGAAAACTTCCCAACTCATTCTATGAAGCCAGCATCACCTTGATTCCCAAACCAGAAAGAGACCCAACCAAAAAAGAGAACTACAGGCCAATACCTTGATGAATACAGATGCAAACATATTCAACAAGACACTAGCAAATCGAATTCAACAGCATATAAAAAGTATTATCCATCATGATCAAGTGGGAGTCATTCCTGAATTATAGGGCTGGTTCAATATTTGCAAATCCATCAATGTGATACATCATGTTAACAAAAGGAAAGATTAAAGCCATATGATCCTGTTGATAGATGCAGAAAAAGCATTTGACAAAATATAGCATCCTTTCTTAATAAAAATGCTCAAGAAAGTCGTTATAAAAGGAACTTACTTAAACATTATAAAAGCAATTTATGAAAAGCCCATAGCTAATATCA
>NW_021881414.1:0-708 GCF_006229205.1 Suricata suricatta
GTACCTTGGATAACAGGCTCATTGACGCAAAGTGTCACCCCGTTCTCTGACCTGGTGGCTGGACATGGGACCCTTTAGGGACTGAGACTATGGCACTGTCATGGGGGAGGGCACACCGGGTTCCGCTCCCTGCTCACACACGGATGGGATGTCTCTAGAGAATGTCAGCTGATGCACGTATCTGAAAACTGCAGATTTTACTGAGGAGAGCCATTTCTCGCTTCCATGATGTTCCCTAGCCACAAACATCACCTCCTAAATCTGCTTCCAACATCTGTTACTGCTACACAGCAAAGTCTCCAATGTGGATCAGGGGTCAGGAGAGCACACTACGGGGTAGCCCCTCCAGACTCTGACCTTCTGACTGAATGTCCCCACCCCCGCCCCCCACCCCCGCCCCCCGAACTGTGGAGTCCTTGGGGGCGGGGGCAGGTGGCCCACACTCTCCCTTACATCACGCTCTCTGGAGAGACTCTAAGGTAACTTCCAGGGGGCAGAGCTCCCGGAAGGGCTGACGTCTTGTCTAGAGCCAGCATGGGGACCAGGGAGAAAGACGAGTGAGGAGCAGACTGGGTAAGAGAAGCCCCCAGAAGGCGAGGGGTTGGGAGGAGTTTTGCAGCAGCATCTCACTGGCTCTCATTAGGGACCTTCCAGCTTGCCCATGGCCTTGTGTCCTGGAGACCGGGAACCTAGGGTGGGAGCTTCTCC
>NW_021881415.1:0-708 GCF_006229205.1 Suricata suricatta
TGTTTTAATCTCATTTTCCTTCCCTTCTGCTATGTTCATCTGTTTTTGTTTCTTAAATTCCACGTATGAGTGAAATCATATGATATTTGTCTTTCTCTAACTGACTTACTTCACCTAGCATAATACACTCTAGTTGCATCTATGCTGTTACAAATGGGAAGATTTCATTTTTTGACTGCTGAGTAATATTTCATTTATACATATATATAAAACATGTCTTCTTTAACCATTCAGTCAATGGACATTTGGGCCCTTTCCATAATTTGGCTCTTCTTGATAGTGCTGCTATAAACATTGGGATGCACATGCCCCTTTTAATCAGCATTTTTGTATTTATCCAATGATAAATACACAGTAGTGCAATTGCTGGATCATAGGGTAGTTATATTTTTAATTTTTTTAGGAAAACTCCATACTTTTTTCCAGAGTGGCTGCACCAGTTTGCATTCTGACCAGCAGTGCAAAAGTGTTCCCCTTTCTCTGCATCCTCACGAACATGTTTTTTCCCAAGTTGTTCATTTTAGCCATTCTGAAAGGTGTATGATGGTATTGCATTGTGGTTTTGATTTGTATTTCTCTGATGATGAGTGATGTTGAGCATCTTTCAATGGGTCTGTTAGCCATCTGGATGTCCTCTTTGGAAAAGTGCCTGTTCATGTGCTTTGCCCATTGCTTCACTGGATTATTTGTTTTTGTTTTTGTTTTTTT
>NW_021881416.1:0-708 GCF_006229205.1 Suricata suricatta
CACACACACACACACACCCACATACACACACGCATACACAACACTCAAGAAAGATTACTTAAATTGAATTGCTCAAGAAATTTTTAAAAAATTATATTGTGGCTTATAATACACTGATTTGCAGAGTGCCCAACTCGACCTTGAATATTCCGTGCCTGGGTCATAGCACCTGCTTTGTGAAGAGCAGCAGGGTAATGACTCATCAAAATGTCGATTGAGTTAGAAAATAGTAAATCACTGGACTCTACCAATAATATGCTGAAGGGTTTTAAGAAAACCAAAGCCCAGCACACAACCACTGTTACAGCATAAATTACATTTATTTAAATTTTTTTTTATTTTTGAGAGGCAGAGCATGAGCAGGGGAGGGGCAGAGAGAGAGGGAGACACAGAATCCAATGCAGGCTTCAGGCTCTGAGCTGTCAGCACAGAGCCTGATGCGGGGCTCGAACCCACGAACCGTGAGATCATGACCTGAGCCAAAGTCGGACGCTCAAGTGATGGAGCCACCCAGGTACCCCTGTTATGGCATAAATTAATAAGCTTAGTGCAGAAGAGTATAGACACATTACAGGTATATTTTGGCTTGTAAAGTGGTAATGTCCTAAGTTATCACGAAGTCTGCAGGTTTGAAATCATGTCATTTTTTCTTATCAGAGATGTTAATTCATAACTTACATTGAGGTGAAAATAGAAATGTCATAGAGA
>NW_021881417.1:0-708 GCF_006229205.1 Suricata suricatta
CAGCCCCTGGCAACTACCATTCTACTCTCTCTTTCTGTGAGTTTGTTTTTTAATTCTACACATAAATGAGATCATATATTATTTGTCTTTCTCTGACCTCTTTCATTTAGCATGATGCCCTCAAAGTCCATCCATATTATTGCAAATGGCAGAATTTCTTTCTTCCTGATGGCTGTATAATATTCTAATGTATAATATACGACATATATATCTCACATCTTCTTTATCCACTCATCCACAAATAGACTGTTTCCATATGTTTGTTATTGTGAATGTGTGTTATTGTGCAATGACTGTGGGAGTGCAGAGTTCTCTTTGAAATCCTAGTTTTAATTCCTTTGGGTAAATATCTAGGAGGGGGATTACTATAATGTATGATAGCTTTAGTTTTAATTTTTTTAGGAACCTATACACTGTTTTCCACAGTGGCTGTAGCAATTTATATTCCCACCAATGGTGCTTGGGGGGCGGTTCTTTTCCTCCACAACCTTGTTATTTCTTGTCTTCTTGATACTAGCCATTCTGGCAGGTGTGAGGCGATGTCTCATTGTGGTTTGATTTGCATCTCCCTGACAGTGATATTGAGCATCTTTTTATGTACCTGCTGGCCATTTGTATTTCTCTTTTGGAAAAATGTCCATCTAGTTTCACTGCCCATTTTGGAATCATGAAGTTTGGTTTTGCTATTGAGTTGTCTGAGCTCCTTAT
>NW_021881418.1:0-708 GCF_006229205.1 Suricata suricatta
TTCTTTTTTACAGTCTTGTAACTATTTCCTTCTTTGTTTCAGTGTATAAGGAGCCTGGACCCTAGCTTGCATCTGTCCTGTCTTTGGTGGCAGTTGTATAGGATTTGGTGGAACAGAGGTGTTTGAACCTTACTTTTGACTTCATCTTTTTTCACACTCCCCACTAAAGCAAAGCAAACCAAAAACCTTCCTACTTAGTTTCTCAACAAGTTGAATATCTTCTATCTTCATTTGCTATTTCATGATGCAGGTCCTACAATTTCTTAAAAAGAGGAAATGTCAAATTCCATCCTGCTTTTTAATGGAAATTTCATACCTGATTTTCACTGCGAAGAAAAAGGCCCTGGTATCTTGCACAGTTAATATATCTGTAAGACTCCTGTGAAACCTCACCAGCCAGCACCTCTAAACTGAGATATTTCGACTGTGTTCTTCACCAGTTGTTTATAGCCAGGTCTCTCAAAGGGACAGACTCAACTGTGGTTAGAAAAGGCATTCTTATGGAGCACCTGGGTGGCTCAGTCTGTTAAGCATCCAACTTCAGCTCAGGTCATGATTTCATGGTTTGTGAGTTCAAGCCTCGCATTGGGCTCTGTGCTGACAGCTCAGAACCTGGAGCCTACTTCAGATTCTGTGTCTCTTGCTGCCCCTCCCCCACATGTGCTCGCTCACTCTCTCTCTCAAAAATAAATAAACGTGAAAAAAAAA
>NW_021881419.1:0-708 GCF_006229205.1 Suricata suricatta
CTAGTAGCAGAAACAGAATGATGGCTGTGGAATGCCAGGCGTGGACGAGGGACAAACAGTGGGTGTCTGGAGCTGTTTTCAGGGCTGGAGTGGGGCCAGCTGAAGCTCGGAAAGATAAATGGAGGAATCTTTTTGCTTAAGATGGGTTCTCTCTTCCACTTCTGGCCTGGGCCTGAGGAGTTTTCTAAGACCCCTGCCCAATGTATGGGTCCAGCTGGTGAACTTGAGACATACTTCTTTATTATCGATAGGATGTGCATCTGGTTTATAGCTGTCAAACATTTTGTAGTGGACATTTTTCCAGCTTGCCAACTGATCCCCATTTGAATGATAACAGTACCCTGACTTTAATTTAAAGATGACGTTTTCAGGGGCTGTGACAGCCACACTCTAAGATGGCCTCAGTGATTCTCACCTACTGGTATTTACACCCTGTATAGTCTCCTCCCACATTGAACAGGGCTGGTCTGCGTAACCAGTAGGATATTACAGAAATGGCAGAGTGTGGTTTCCAAAACTAGATCATACAAAGACACTGCAGCCTTAGCCTTGCTTTCTTTTGGATCAGTCATGCCGGTGGAAGCTGGCCACCATGTGACAAGGACACCCAAGCAGCTGTATGGAGAAGTCCATGTGGTGAGGAACTAAGTCCTTCTGCTAATAGCTACCATTAATATGTCAGCCATGGCAGTGAGCTATCCTGGAAAC
>NW_021881420.1:0-708 GCF_006229205.1 Suricata suricatta
TTTCATATCTGTGAGCTATTGTAATGTCTTACCTAAGAATGTTGTGTTTCTTAAGATAGTATGCCATAATACACTCTCTAGCATGGAGTGTTTATCTCAGTAATAAGGGCTTTCTAATTTTCAAGGTTTCATGTGGTTTAAATAGTAGTGCTAATTAGAAGTGAGACTAAATTCAGTTAGATAACTTAGGACCTGTCTAGACCCTATCTACATACATGAGATTACTCCACTTACTTTAGGATTTCTGAGAATATTTGTGCTTGCTTTTAATTTCTGACCAAGTAATTAATTTGTAGAAGAGAGCTTTACATTAATGGGAAGTTTCAAACATAATTTAATGGATTCCTTGGCATTCTTATCATGCATAATATTCATGTCTTCAAAATGTGTTAGGATTACTGTGCTTTTAACAAACATGACAAACAGTTCATATGTTCCAAGTACTTTGATAGGCACTGACAAAGATGAAATTAAAATATTCTATTTTAGGGACACCTGGGCAGCTCAGTGAGTTTAGCATCCAACTCTTGATTTCAGCTCAGGTCATTATCTCACAGTTTCTGATACTGAGCCCCTTTTTGAGAGAGATTCTGTCTCCCCTTCTCTCTCTCCTTGCCCCTCCCCAACTCACACCCTCTCTCAGTTCTCTCTCAAAATAAATAATAAATAAATTTTTTAAATAAAATAAAATACTCTACTTCAATCACA
>NW_021881421.1:0-708 GCF_006229205.1 Suricata suricatta
CATATATCTATTTCTTCCCATGGAGTATGTCATTTTTAAAATAAAGCAGCACACAAAGGACAGTATTTTAAAATTATATTTGATTTTCTAGATTTTATATCTTCTCAACTCAATCTTGTGGGGCCGATTGTTCTTTTTGAGTTCCTGGACTCAGTTCCAATGTGGGGGCTGGAGGGACCTCCCACAACACCAAGCAATTCTCCAGACACTAGCTGGGGGTCCTGTAATTCAACTCGATTCTGACACTATCTGCCTGGAGATAGGCCTCACTCGTTTAGGCCTCAGCCCTACGAGACTGCTCCCCACCACTTCAGATGCGGTTGAAAGCCCATCTCTGAGGGGCCCTCTCTGTCAGCCTCTCTGTTCCCGGTCGTTTTGTGAGCACAAGGTGGAGGTCTGTGAAAATGGCCCCACTAGTGAATACAGACTCCTCTTGAGTCTGTGACTCCCTGCAGTTCTGCATCGTCATGAGAGCCCTCAGTCTTGTGGCTGATTTCTTCTTGCCTACGTGGCAGCCAGCACCGGTTTTACCTATGCTCTGCTGATGCAGGGCCAGTCCGCATGCCTAGCGTCCTTGGAGAAGCCTGCTCCTCTTTGCAATCCAGCCTCCTTGGTTTCCCTGTGACTTCAGGTCTCAAATAGGTAAAAGCAAAGTTATGATTTTGCTGTTTCTCTGGTTTTACATGGTAGGGTGGATATGACACTCTT
>NW_021881422.1:0-708 GCF_006229205.1 Suricata suricatta
GAAAACGTCCTGCATCATAAAATGTACCACATCGATTTAATGTGTAACATCTGGAGTCTAAGAGAACCAGGATGTTGGGGAACTGGAAATGCATCAAGCTGAATTTACGTGAGGCTTTGGCCACATGCGATAGGAATGTCCATTACCTGGGAAACGCACGCCTAACTCAATCACGGATTTATTTCTCTTACAAATGCATGCAAGGCAGCCGAAGCTGGCACATTGTTGGTCTGTCATTTTCCTGCTCCAAAATGACCTTATAGGTGGGAATTTTGCAGGTGACGGCTTCAAC
This sequence comes from Suricata suricatta, assembly GCF_006229205.1. Classification (NCBI taxonomy): domain Eukaryota; kingdom Metazoa; phylum Chordata; class Mammalia; order Carnivora; family Herpestidae; genus Suricata; species Suricata suricatta. The sequence goes on from NW_021881422.1 coordinate 293, forward strand.
CAACAATGTCTCCGCTAACTAACAAAGGCAGGGCTAAACCGTTAAACAGCTGATGGCCAAGCAGATTTCTAACTCACGGGAGTTTTACATCCAACACGAGCACACTGTTCATTTCCAACGATCAAAATTTACAGCGACCCGTGCTTCTCGTGTGTAATCAGACCTCAAGGTGATTTTTCAGCTTCTATCATGGGTTGTGTTTGCATTCGTCGAACACTGGATTTCATACCAGCTCTTGAAAATCCAAGACAGACATTTAAAATTCTACCCAGTTCACTCACGTGGTTCCGCTGAGGTGGGCAGACATTGAAGCGAAGAAAGGAAGCCTATTTATCGAATGTTGTGACACAGAATAGAGACATGACCGTGAATTATGATCTCCCGGTCCCCCTTTCCTGGTCCCCAGACAATGCACC
>NW_021881423.1:0-708 GCF_006229205.1 Suricata suricatta
ATCCCCACTCTAATTGCTGGGCACTTGGTGGAGAGTCAGACAGAGCCTGAGTTCCTCTCACCTTGCCTTTCTTTGCATAGGACCACCACCTCACAATTTGAAAAATCACAATTGAAGCCAAAGTATTCTCAGTATACTGTACCCACAGCAGTGCCATCAATCCATGAGAGAGGACTGGGAAGATGAAGAGAGGCTTCAGTTCTGGATCACAGATTCCCAAGACAGCCTCAGCAACAAGTAGCTGGCAGCCGGAGGAGAAAGGCGAATGCCCTGCTTCTCTCAGGAAGAAAGTCCTATGAATGGGAGCTTAATAGCCAGGGAGACTTATTTTCTTAGCTACATCAGCTTCGAGTCGTATCTCTGCCTCACCGACCTGGGAGGAGGGAAGGGATCAATCTTCGATCAAACACCACACACTTTTGCCTTTCTTATTAAATTTTCACAGATTTTTCTTGAGTGGACGTTTCTTCACTTACTATGTATCTTTAGGACAATTTGAAGGGGGTTTACAGGATTTTTAAAATATAATTTTGACCAGTTTCACTGGATAGCGTGTCAGTGGAACCTCATACAATATCATGCCAGAAGCTGATGTCTTTAAAGCAGATGTCTTAAGTGACATAAAATGACAATGATTTGCCCATTTCATCTGAATCAAACTTTCTTTACTCTGAGAACGAAGGACAAACTCCAGTCATTGACCCACAT
>NW_021881424.1:0-1505 GCF_006229205.1 Suricata suricatta
TAAATCAAAATAGGTCCTCTTTCATGGTTACACACTGATATAACAAGGCACACAGGCACATCTGCTTTCCAATACATCACACTCTCACAAATCTCTAAGGATTCTCCTTCTATTCCACTTATGGGTCCTTCACGTCCACAGTGAGGGCCTCCATAATCTCATTGGCTCTACATTGCTTTGAGGGCTTGGGATATTCTCTGTGTTTCTGAGGAAGTCTATATTCGTTCATTTCTGAGTGTTGGCTTTGAGTGAGATGTGCGTCAGCGTAGCAGTAGGCATATTGGGATTTGGTGCAGAAATCCCAGGAACACTGGGGACAGAGCCCATCTAAATTATACTTAATGCTTTCCAATATATGGAGGCTGTAATCCTAATCATACAAAATTCAGACCAACCAATTTCATCAGTTGATAAAGCACCCTCCTAAAATGAGAAAATCTAACCCCTTATTTCACTTCAAAAGTTCCATTTTTGGGGCGCATGTGTGGATCAGTTGCTGAAGGATCTGACTTCAGCTGAAGTCATGATCTCACAGTCAGTGAGGCCTCAGTGATGACAGCACAGAGCAACCTTGGAATCCTGTCTCCCTGTCTCTCTGCTCCTCCCCTACTTGGTCTCTCTCTCAAAATTAATTAATCTTACAAAAAGTAAGAAAAGTTCATTGTTGAAGGTATTAACTAAAATACAAAATTTCCACTCTATATGTTCCATTCTTCAATCCTAAGATAACTTAAATCTCTTCTTATTTTCCTAGAATTTCTACATAAATTAATGTCACAAGGGAGATCGAACATTAGGATTCAAAACTTGCAGCCTATAATAAGATCTCTATTCTTTTTTTCTTAATCATTGAATCATCTTATAATTTTGTCATGTGTAATAGGAAGTTCTTGTGACTTTGTCATTTATGTTTTCACGTTCTGAGTATTTGTATATGAGATTACATTACGATTCATTGTATCAAAAACTTTTAAATATCGTTTGTAATGTTTATTTTTGAAAGATAGAGCAGGCATTGAGGGCTGAAAGAGAGGGACACACCAAATTTGAAGCAGGCTTCTGGCTCTGAGCTGTCATCACAGAGCCCTCCCCAAAGCTCCAACTCCTAGACTCTGAGATCGCGGCCTTAGCCCAAGTCCGACGCTTCACCTACTGAGCCGCCTACCCACCTCTGTAGCTATAAGACTAAAATATCAGTGTGTAACCATGAAAGAGGACCTATTTTGATTTATTATCCGGTATTCATGAAGAGGAAAATTGCAACGTATATTCATCCATATCAACCTCGGAAATCTCTAATGAAAGTCCTATGATTTTAGCACTTGAAAGACATTATTACACAGAAATTAAGGGTATAACTCAATTTTCAGAACCAAGCAAGCAACGTTCATTTCTTTTGAGGTCTTCTTTTTCCCTTTTACTTTGAGAGATGGAGAGAGAGAGGGGAGGAGAGGCAGAGAGACAGGAGACAATTCCAGGCAGGCTGCACAATGTCAGCGCAAACG
>NW_021881425.1:0-708 GCF_006229205.1 Suricata suricatta
GAGGAAATCAGTATTTTATCATTAAATTAGTTGTTTTATTTACATATGTCTTTTATGAAGGTGAGCAAGTTCACTTCAATTGCCATATTGCTGAGAGTTTCAGCCATGAATGGGTGTTGAATTTTATTATATACTTTTTCTGTTTTTGAAATAGTTAAAATTTATATGATTTTATATCTTATGCATATATGGTTATATATGTGTATTATAATTCAATATGATGAATGGTATTAAGTTTTGGATGTTAAACCAACTTTGCATTCCTTAACAAGTCTCATTTGATCATGTATTTTCTTTCTATATCTAGCTTCAATTTGCTAATGTTTGGATAAAGATTATTATGCTTATGTTCACAAGAGATATTCTTGGTATGTTGTTTTTTCTTACGTTGTCTATTGTCTTATCTGCTTTATTTGTTTGAAAAAATTTTTTTTAATTTGGGTAATGCTCACTTCCTTCTCCACTAGTTTCCTAAAGAATTTGTGGGAGATTGAGTTAGTATTAATTTTTTTCCCTCAAATCTTGGAAACATTCAATGGTGAAGATATTTAGGCTTGGATTTTCATTATATGAAAGTTTAAAGTTATAAATTCAAATTACTTAATATAAAACTATACATATTTTCTATTTCTCATATCAATGAATTTTCCAAGTTTATCTTACTCAATTAAATAGCAAAATGTTATTCCTAATATTGCTTTATTATCT
>NW_021881426.1:0-708 GCF_006229205.1 Suricata suricatta
CCTCCATGAATTCGTTCTCTGTATTTAGGAGTCTCTTATGGTTTGCCTCCCTCTCTGTTTTTATCTTATTTTTCCTTCCCTTCATAAATATCAAAGTCCAATAAAAATATTTTGGCTTGCTTAGCACTTTTTGTCACTCTACATACATGCATCTACTCTCTGTCCATGTAGGAAGAGGGATTCAACACCATTTTGCATTCGACCACAAGAACAATGATGTAGACGTGAAATATAGGCTTCTTTTGTGACCTCAGATGGGGTGTGCCATCTTCCCGCCGTCCCCAGGACGTGTGGTCAACTTTGCTTCCCGGCCAAAGGAATTCTGGGAAATCGGCACCTTATATGCCCAGTCCGTCCCCTACACAGTTATGCAATTCTTATTCTGTTATTAGAGTTCACTATGATTTTCGTATCTCATACCAGCAGATACTATCGGGTTACTGTAATAATATCAGTAGTATTGATACATGCACAGATAAAGAAATGGGTAAAAGTTGAAAAAAGCAATAAAAAAGATTGTAGGGGCACCTGGGTGGCTCAGTTGGTTAAGCATCTGACTTTAGCTCAGGCCATGATCTCACGGTTCATGGGTCCAGGCCTTGGGAAGGTACAGAGTTGAAGTTTTCTTTATTTAATGTTTTAATTTATTTAGTTTATTTTTACTTTTTTAATTTTTTTCAAATTTATTTTTGAGAGAGAGGAAGAGAC
>NW_021881427.1:0-708 GCF_006229205.1 Suricata suricatta
TGTTAAATTTCTAAAAATTACTACACAGTGTTGAATGTAGAAATGAATCATCAGTTGCATTCTATAACATATACACAATTAAAACGAATGACAACAGAACAATGGATGAAAGGAGAGATATGAATTATACTACCATAAATATGCAAGTATAATATCACTAAATTATTCATGATTTATTATATTATTTAAAGTTTGATTGTGATAGATTAACTTTAGTAAACTTTAAATGTTTTTAAATTAGTAAACTTTAAATTTAAATTAGTAAACTTTAAATTAAAAAAATTTTTTATGTTTCATTTATCTTTGAGAGAGAGACAGTGTGAATAGGAGAGGGTCAGAGAGTGAGGGAGACACAGAATCTGAAGCAGGCGCCAGGCTCTGAGCTGTCAGCGCAGAGTTGGACGCAGGGCTCAAACACACGAACCCCAAGATCATGACCTGAGCCAAAATCGGATGCTTAACTGACTGAGCCACCCAGGCGCCCCATACAGTAAACTTTGGAGCAAACACTAGGAATTTTTTGAAAAGGAAATCTAGTTAATGAGGGAATACTGGGGATAAAATTGAATAGTAAAAATACTAAGTTAACCCAAAAGACAAGGAAAACTGGGAAAAAGAATAAAAATAGAAGAATAGAACACAAACAATAAAGTGGTAGACTTAAGCCCAACCAAATCAATAACTTCATTAAACATGAAAAGTCTTATT
>NW_021881428.1:0-708 GCF_006229205.1 Suricata suricatta
TCCCTTCTGCCCCATCTCCTGTCCCTGCCCCCCCCCCCCCCCCGCCCCATCACTGCCACCAGCAAGCAGCCCACATTTAACGTTCACTTCCTGCTCTTCTGACTTTGTAATCGCTGCCTCTTCCGTACGGCCGTCCTTTCCCCAATTTCCCTGACCCACCTGGCCCCTGCTTTTGAACCAAGTTCAAGTGCCAAAGTCTTGCGGATGTGCCAGGTGGTGTCAGTCTGCCCTGCTTGGGTTTCCCTAGCCCAGAACTCCAGACCACAGACCTTTCCGGGGCAGAGACCACGGTCACTGTCATCTCTGTGTTCCCGGCACGCAGCACGGGCCTGGCATGGGGGGCGTGTGGGTGCAGGTCAGAAGGCAGAACGCATCCACACGGGGCCAGTGAGCTGCGGGGTCAGTGGGCAGGACACAGTTTGGGGACCCTCTCAGGGTGTAAACACCGTGCTGTCACTCTCCAGGAGTGTGTGCCTAGACAAGTCACTTTATTGCACTTTCTTGCATAAAACGGGAATGACGAAGCCGACCTTGCAGAGTTGGTGTGGGAAGGATACGAGAGAGGTTTATAGTGTCCGGCACACGGCAGGTGCCAACACATGGCCCCGGCGGTGGGACCGATCCGTTGTTCTCTCCGTCCATCCATCCGGCTGTCCTCTCTTCCACCCATCCTACTATCTGTCTGTCCTTCCTTCCTTCCATCCTTCT
>NW_021881429.1:0-708 GCF_006229205.1 Suricata suricatta
AAGGAAGGAAGGAAGGAAGGAAGGAAGGAAGGAAGGGGCAAAGGAAGGAAGGAAGGAAGGAAGGAAGAAAAGAAAGAGAATCTCACAGATGGTTGAGACTGTGACCTGTGAACCACTATCCTGGATAAGATTATAACCCCCATATTACACATTGGAGTAGTCTGTTTATGTGTGCATTTATAAACATTATAGTACAGTTTTGAATGGTTTTAAACTTCATATACTGGATGTAACCCTTTTCAACTTTTTTTCTTGCTTTTATGAAAAATTTTTGAGCATTTATGCTTATATATGTGGTAACACTGATAGCTCTGGTTCATTAACGTTAACTGCTACATAGTCTTCTATACCTCCATCTACCCATTCTCTTAACAATGGACATTTAAGTGTTTGTAATTTGGTATTCTTACAAATAATGATGCAGCAAATATTCTTATAAAGGTCTCCTTGCACCCATGTGCTTGAATTTCTGTAGAGTAAGTAAATATCTAGGAATCTGGGTGTCTTCGACTCTATAAGACATTGCCAAAATGCTCTTCAAAGTGGCTCTACAAATCCCATTCCTCTAGCAGCATTTGGGGAATTCCTGTTTTCCCACATTCTCGAATATTTGGGATTGTCAGGCTTTTACCTATTTATTTATTTTAATGTTTATTTATTTTTGAGAGAGAGAGAGTGTGCGAGCAGGGGAGGGGCAGAGAGAGAGAC
>NW_021881430.1:0-708 GCF_006229205.1 Suricata suricatta
GAGGGATCAATCATAATTATAATATATTTTTGTTGGTATGGTATTGTCTTCCACATGCTAGTATTTTTTTTTGGAATTTTGTGTAAGTGAATTGTAAGAATGTTCTCTTGTGCAGTTTTTATAAGGTATCATTAGTATTGTACTTGCTTTCTATATGCCTTTTCATATTCCTCATATTATTTGGATTTTAAATTTGGCAATACTTAGCTGTGAAATTATTTGGGGGTCAAGGGATATTCTTTGATAATATTACCTATTTGTTTTCTGTGGAAATACCTTTTAGTGTTTCCTTGCTGTGGTAATATTTGGTAAATTATAATTTCCTAGAGAATTATCAATTTCTTTCAGATTTTCAAAATATTTATATAAAGATATAAAACTAATATCCTAAGAGTTTTAATTTTTCTCTTTATGATAGTTATTTTATTATTCCATTTCATATTTTTTGTGTTTTCTAAGTTTTAAGATTAGTTTAGCCACTGGTTTTTATGTTGTTATTTATTATTTCTGAGTGCTTTGTTTTATACTCATAAAACACATATTTTATACTCATGATATATACTATATTTTATATTTTATGTTTTCTTTTCTGAGTATCACTGTGTAACCTGCTTTTGTGCTTTTAAATATGTGGAAATTTGAAGGTGTCATGAATCAGGTCATTGGCTTCCCCTCCACAATGCAACAATTGCTTACTTCACTCCTCAG
>NW_021881431.1:0-708 GCF_006229205.1 Suricata suricatta
AGGGGCAGAGAGAGAAGGAGACACAGACTCCAAAGCAGCTCCAGGCTCTGAGCTGTCGGCACAGAGCCTGACGTGGGGCTCGAACTCACAACCGTGAGATCATGACCTGAGCTGATGTAGGACACTTAATGACGGAGCCGCCCAGCGCCCCTGCGATGTGGATTTTAAATCTTGTCCAGGGACATCTGTGGTGTTCCAGGGGCAGGTTGAGCGCTGGTACGGTCAGGAGCTCAAGGAACTCGCCATGTTCCAGAAATAACCCGGCTCCTCCTTGCACCTTCGCCTCGGGGTGAGTGCGCCGGTTCTGTCTGGACCCCGGAGGGACGCTGCTGAGAAGCCGCCCAGCCCGGCCCTCCGTCCTCGCCACGTGAGGCCACCTGCCGGCCCTCCCTCCTCCCCCCTGCCCCGCCCCCAGCTCTGCGAAGTCGGATGTTTTCAGAGTCACATCCGGGGACTGACTTCGCTCGGAAGGCTGCTGCTCGAACATGTCACCTACAATCATCACGCATCTTTCCACCAAAAACAGATCCTTCCCAGATCTGGCAGTTCCCCAAGAAAGTCACGGTCACGGAGGTGAGGACGGAGCGGAGGGGACTCTGGACGCGAGGCTGGAAACGTCAGGGCTGGCAGGACACCAAGGCTGTGTTGTGGGTTCGAGCCGCACAGCCCACCGGGGCTCAGAGGGCATGCGTGGGGACCCCAGCCCCT
>NW_021881432.1:0-708 GCF_006229205.1 Suricata suricatta
GAAAGATGGATGAGAAGCAGGGTCCAGCTTGGGGGTGGGAGATGGCTGCTGGGAAAGAGGAAGGCCAACGCGGCCAAGAAGCAAACAGTGTCTAATTCACATTCTGTCCAAAATCTGAACCGCCAGACTAAGACAGACAGCTTCTGAAGACAATGCCGCAAGCAGCTTGTAGAGAAGTCCTTGTTATGGCCTTGCCTATACAAAACAAAACTGGTTTTACTTTTAAGATAAAAAAGCCACCTAAATAAGCACCCGATCTTCAAAAGAGTTGTGCACCAAAGCACACCGTTCATGCAGCATGAGTTTTAAAGGATATGTTCCAATTTCCTGCACACTCTTCCGGGGCAGGTGTGAAAATTGTGTTCACTCCATTGCTCCTTTCCTGGCAGTGTGGAGGGAGCTTTCCCGAGCCGGTGTGTTCCCACTTCTCGCATCGCTGCTGCAGTCACGGTCACGGTCTGGGACAGCACCTCATTTGGACTCTGACCTGTCTCATCCTGACACCTTCTTAGCCTGCTGCTGTGTGTCTGTTGTAACATTTCTGTCCGTCCTCAGATCTTTGGAAGACACTGACTGTGTTTTACCAGACCTTATGTCTCCTCATCTGCTACCCTTACGCCCTTCACACACACACACACACACACACACACACACACACACACACACATGCTGTGCTCAACTTTGCAATGAAGTGTTTACTGCTGGGGG
>NW_021881433.1:0-708 GCF_006229205.1 Suricata suricatta
TAGAGCTGCGCGGCACATTTTGATGAGATGAGTTTTTGTTTCCGAAGAGAGAGATGGGCAAAAATCAGAGCAAATGAGGATCAAAGGAATGACACCTTTGACCTTGACCTTGTCAGCCCCTGGAGCCGAGTCCAACCCCTGCTCTCCTTCCTCTTCTCCCTCAGGAACGCCACGTCGTTGTCTCCACCGTTCTTTGGACGCAGGGCATCAAACGCGGGGACGAGGAAGGTAAGGTGGTCAAGTCTTCTGCCAGGTTCGAGCATCTTCGAGTTCGCAGCGGGGAGGCGAAAAATATGAGCCAACGAGAACATTCCCGTAAGGCTGCTGGGCGGGAGCGCTCTGGAACCCCTAAGCCGTGAAGCTTCGAGCTGGCCCCCAGACTCCCCTGTACCCCAGGAGAAGAGAAGGGGGGCAGCCAGGTGACGAGTCTCGGGGAGATTTCGTGATAGATCTTTAAAAGGCCTGTGAGGTTGATATTCTACTCAGAATGTTTTTTTTTTAAGATTTTATTCAAACATTTTTTTAATGTTTCTTTTGAGAGAGTGAGAGAGAGTGCAAACAGGGAAGGGGTAGAGAGAAAGGGAGACACAGAATCTGAAGCAGGCTCCAGGCTCTGAGCTGTCAGCACAGAGCCCGATGCGGGGGCTCGAACCCACGAACCGTGAGATCATGACCTGAACCAAAGTCAGACTCTCAACCAACTGAGCC
>NW_021881434.1:0-708 GCF_006229205.1 Suricata suricatta
AGATGTCAGTTGCTCTCTTCAACATTCAAATATGCCATGAATGCAAGTGCATTTATCTTCCACGAAAGTAGCGTGAAGTTGTAACTTCATAAATACGACCCTTTTGCTTTAAAGTTCCAGAACACAGAGTCACATCCAGAGGCCGAGAACCAAGCACTGACTATTTATATAAAGGCCCACAGCAAATCACTTCCACTCAAACAAAATGATCCTGACACAAAAGCATTCCCGGGCAATATGCCTCCTTTCCCTCTCTCAGAGGTGTCATTCATAATTAGCGCAGGATGACTCCTCTTTTCAATTTTGAAATTGGGGACGCCTTTAATAGTTCCCTGATAACCTTGTTTCTAGCTTTTGCTTGAACTGCTTACAGGCTTTGTCTGGTTTGTGGTCATGAGGGTCTCATAAGGACACTTTATCCGATGAAGCACACACGTAAGTGCAGCGATTGCAGAGGTCACTGTATGACGATGGCATGGTTTTATGTTGAGACATGCAGATCATCTATAGATATCTATAGATTGCACCTCGGGCCCGCCCTGCAATGTCAAAGCCTGAATCAGTAAAACAGGTCAGCTCTTTATCTTAAACTTGGTTGCTTTCCCAAGATTCATGTGCAAGAATCAGCAAGGCTCGATTCTGCAGGTAAGGAATCAATGTCTCCGAAAACTTGTGGAGAGGCAGCAATTACCAAAACGAAGGTCTGTA
>NW_021881435.1:0-4310 GCF_006229205.1 Suricata suricatta
AGAGAAGAATGTCTCGGGAGCCCTTCTGGAAGCACCGGAAGATACCTGCCCTCATTGAGGCTGGCATTTGTCCCTGCAGCCTTAGGTGTGGGATCTTGTGATCGTCCAGAATATATCCCAGCCAGTTCACAGTGCTTGAGCTATTACAGAACACGAGAACAGTTCCGGAGGGGCCTGTCCTATTCGCTCTGTCACGTTGCTTGAGGATCTGCAACGTGACCAATTCAGTCACCTTGTCTGCTCCCTTCAATTTCATAAATGTCTGTCTGACATGAGGCATGATGCAGTGGAGCTTGGAGCTGGTAATGGTGGTCAGAGAGTCAGGGCTGGCAACTTTCCTCAGCAGCTGGCCCACACCTTCAGGCAATGTGGCCCCCACCAGCACTAACTGAGTGTTGGGATTGAAGGGGTCTTTTAAGTCAGCGGGGCTTTCTGCTAGATGGCTGTTCTGCAAAATGTAGTCCACTAGTTCCAGGAAGCTTTCATCCAAAAGTGTGTCTGCCTCATCTAATACCAAATAGGAGAGCTTCTTCAGGCTAGTGAGTTGACGTTTCAGCGCCTTCCAAGGAGCCCCTGGGGATGGCCACTAGTACATCTACCGGTGGTTGTTTGGAGAGTTGCATTTGGATCCTGCGCATGCCATGGCCTCCTCCTAGCTCCCCCACCTGGAGGCCCAAGGACCTGGCTAAGGGGTGGGCTACTGCCCGCACCTGTTCGGCTAATTCGCGTGAAGGCAGGAGGATCAGGCCTCGAGGAGCGGGCGGACTGTGGGAGTCCAGGCTTGGTCGGGCCAGGAGCCGTTGAAGCAGAGGTAGTAGGTATCCGAGAGTCTTGCCACTGCCGGTTTCCGCCGCGCAAAGGACGTGGCAGCCGCCAAGTAGGGAGGGGATGGTGTTCGAGGTTCCAGACCAGATCCGCGAAGCTGCTCTGTAAGGAGAGGTTCCGAAATGCTGGCGCCTTGTGCTGCGCACGCTCGATAAAGTGGACGTGGCGGGAGCGCCGGTTTTTCCAGCCACGCGACGCCAGAGGCGCGCTCTCCCACCCGCCCAGTGTGAGGCGCGCGGGCTGGTTCAACTCTGGCCGCCGCGCTGAGATCAGCAGCGGGCCAGGTCGCGCCACCACTCTCCGCGGGGGCCTCCGTCGCCCGCTCTGCCGCTGTTTTTGCCGCCGCTGGAGAGCCCGCGGAATGCGCACCACGGGCAGGGGCTCGTTGGCACTGCGGTCCGCCAGGTCCCGTTAGGCGCGAGAAGCCACTGAGACTCGCCACAGCAACCGCCCCGACCGTAACAGATACAGACTCCCTTTGGTGGAGTAGAGGCGCTCGGCAATGACGTTGCGGGCGCGCAAGGCCTCTCGGATGGTGTCTGGTGTGGTTCCGTGAGGCCAGTGGAGTTGGCGAACCGTGAGGAAGGAGGAACAATCTGTGAAGTTCGACTGTGGTGAGGTCTGTAGGCCCGAACCGAGGTTGGTGACATCCAGACCCGGACCAGCCTTGGGGAAAAGCGCGCGATGGAGGCGGGCTCCCGGGTCTTGCGACGTGCTGCGATGGAGGCCTGGCCTCTTGGACCAGAGGGCAGAAGGCTTCTGGTGATCGGGTGTCAGATGCCTGCCATTCTCCGTTCTCGCTCTCACCGGCACCTTAGCTGGCTTGTCTGGTGCTGGTCTCTTCCAGTACATTCCGAGGGTGCGGTGCTGTCTTCCCAGATGTGGTCCGCGCGTAAGGTCTCGTAATAAATGTTTATGAGACTCTGAATGAATGGTTAGGCCTCGGGAACAAGACAAGGGCCAGGTGTCTCTGATGTAGGCACTCGCCTCCTCCCCCTTCCTTCCTGGCCAAGGGCTGAGAGCCCCGAGGGCGAGCTGATGGCCTCTTGTGAAGTGGGAGGTTAGACCTTTGGGCTTTATTTCAAGCAGACCCTTCTCTTCATACTTTCCCACTTGTTTTTCACTCTCCATTCTCTTGCCATCACTCCCAACATTTCCTTCTGAAACTAGCATTCTTGCAGTCTGTTCACCTCCAAGGGCATCCCAGTCTGATAGCTAAATTGCTCGAATAAGGGTGCAGAGGGTCCTGTTACTCTATTGAGTGATCAGATATGTGGGTTGCCTCACAAAGCCCTAGTCAGACAGAATATTTTACTTGAGTTCAGATGTTTAGATAGCAAAAACCCCTTGCCTTTTCGTTTTTCACTGACTGACTTCTTTCACTTAACATTATACTTTCTCCATCCATCCATTATATATATATATAGTCTTCTTTTATCCATTATATATATATAATATAAAAATATATATTTTTTCATATGTCAAGGGACACTTGGGTTGCTTCCACGATTTGACTATTGTAAATAAGACAGCAATAAACATAGGGGTGCATATATGATTTCAAAGCAGTGTTTTTGTATTCTTTGGGTAAATACCCAGTAGTGGAATTGCTGGGTCAGATAGCAATTCTATTTTTAGTTTTTTGTGGAACCTCCATAGTGTTTTTGACAGTGGCTGTACCAGTTTGAATTCTCACCAACAGTGCAGGAGGCTTCCTTTCTCTGCACAGCCTCGCTGACAAATGTTGTTTGCAAAAAGATAAATGCTTTTAATTTTCTAATGGCAGTTTGAATTTTGTTATCACATTTATTTATTTGTGTGTGTGTGTGTGAGAGAGAGAGAGAGAGAGAGGAGAGAGAGAGAGACCAAGTGTGGGAGGGGCAGAGAGAGAATGAGACACAGAATATGAAGCAGGCTCCAGGCTGCCAGCTGTCAGCACAGTGCCCGAGGCAGAGCTCGAACCCACAAATTGAGAACTCATGACCTGAGCCAAAGTTAGGCTTTGGCTTAATCGACGGAGCTACGTAGGTGCCCTCAAATGCTGTTTTGATACAGAAGTAGACTTTCTGGAGAGTTACCTGTTGAATCAGCAGAGGACAGAGTTTTGAGTAGTGACAGGGGAACAGAGTCATTGGATAGAGCAGTGACTCTAGTGAGAGTGATTTTACATCCCACCCCTACCCCCCAGCCCCAGAACATTCGACAGACATTGGAGACATTTTTTGTTGTCACATCTGGACAGGTGCTACTGTCATCTAGCAGGTAAAGGCTGGGGATATTGCTAAACATTGTACAACTCACAGGAAAGCCCACCCCCCCCCCAAATGATTCTCTGGCCAATACGTGATGAGTGAGCTGTTGAGAAACGCCTCATAGAGGATGAGGACTGAAGAGAGGCTGAGGTCCATGTGCTTTCCCTTCAGGTAGGCACATGTGGGAAGCTCTTGCTCTGGGTCTCCCTCATGGCCAGAATCTGTAGCAAAGTACACTGATGCCATTCCTTGCTGGGCCCTTGAGATCAGGAACACTGGGGACCCTGAAAATCATAAACATAAGAAAACGTGATTCAAGAGACTGAGGCTGGAGAAGAGAAGTTTAGGGCGAACAGAACTGTCATCATGTATCTGGGCAGTGTTCCAGATGGAAAAGAGGTCAGGGGCACCTGGTGTCTCCGTTGGTTAAGCTTTGGCTCAGGTCATGATCTGGCAGTTTGTGAGTTTGAGGCTCACATTGGGCTCTCTGCTGTCAGTGCACAGCCTGCTTTGGATCCTGTGTCCCTCTCTCTCAGCCTCTCTCCTACTCATGCTCTCCTTCTCTCTCTCTGTCTCCCAAAAATAAATAAACCTGAAAAGAAAAGAAAAGAGATGAGGTATGCTGTGGGGTGTACCATTCCAACAGGCAGAAGTAGGACCTATCGGTAGGTCCTATTCAGATTCTAAATTTGATGTAAAGAATTGCTCCAACAACTAGAATTGCCCAGATCTGTCTTGAGGGTGTGGAGTTTTCCGTCACTGAGAGTTCATACACAGGCTGGATGACTGCTGATTGGCATTACGATAGAGGGGAGTTGATAGAAGGGACACTCCTAGATCTTGTGATTCTCTCCTGCTTTTATGATTCTTTTCAAGAACTCAGGGCTCCTTGTTCCTGAGCTATGTAGCTTCTTGGCTACCTGACTCAACAGCTTTTATCCATTTACATGGTGTCACTGTTTCTTCAGAAGTGAAACAAAGACTTGATTTGCACAAAGCCAGAACAGATCCATTGAAAGAATTATCAGAAAAGAATCCTACATAGGTATGTACTTGCATTTGGGTTCTGCCCAAATATTTGGGGCAAGGAAGCTGGTGAGTATATGGCTGTTTCTCATCATGCTTGAGCCCTTACAGTATGATTAACTCGAAATCTCATAAGGATTGGAATCTGTGTGAGCTGGTCTCTGCGCATGGCCCTTAATTTCTCCTTCTGAGTTCATTAGCCACTGA
>NW_021881436.1:0-1505 GCF_006229205.1 Suricata suricatta
TCTATCGATAGTTTTTTGAGGAATCTCCACACTGTTTTCCAGAGTGGCTGCACCAGTTTACATTCCCACCAACAGTGTAGGAGGGTGCCTGTCTCTCTACACCCTCGCCAGCATCTCTAGTCTCTTGATTTGTTCATTTTAGCCACTCTGACTGGTGTGAGGTGGTATCTCAGTGTGGTTTTGATTTGTGTTTCCCTGATGATGAGTGATGTTGAGCATCATTTCATGTGCCTGTGGGCCAACTGGATGTCCTCCTTGGAGAAGTGTCTGTTTATGTCTTCTGCCCATTTCTTCACTGGGTTGTTTGCTTTTTGGGTGTGGAGTTTGGTGAGTTCCTTGTAGATTTTGAATACTAGCCCTTTATCTGATATGTCATTTGCAACTATCTTTTCCCTATTAGTTTTCTTGATTGTTTCCTTTGTAGTGCAGAAGCCTTTTTAGCTTGATGAGGTCCCAAGAGTTCAGTTTCGTTTTTTATTCTCTTGCCTTTGGGGATGTGTCAAGTAGGAAATTGCTGCAGTTGAGGTCAAGGAGGTTGTTTGCTACTTTCTCCTCTAGGGTTTTGATGTTTTCCTGTCTCACATTCAGGTCCTTCAGCCATTTTGAGTTTATTTTTGTGTATGGTGTAAGAAAGTGGTCTAATTTTATTATTTTGCATGTTGCTGTCCAGTTCTCCCAGCACCACCTGCTAAAGAGGTAGTGTTTTTTCCATCGGATACTCTTCCCTGCTTTGTCAAAAATTAATTGGCCATATGTTTGTGGGCCCAGTTCTGGGTTCTTTTTTTGATTCCATTGGTCTATATGTCTGTTTTTGTGCCAATACCATACTGTCTTGATGATGATAGCTTTGTAGTAGAGGCTAAAGTCTGGGATTGTGATGCCTCCCGTTTTGGTTTTCTTGTTCAATATTACTTTGGCTATTCGGGGTCTTTTGTGGTTCCATACAAATTGGAGGATAGCTTGTTCTAGTTTTGAGAAGAATATTTGTGCAATTTTGATGGGGATTGCATTGAATATGTAGATTGCTTTGGGTAGTAATGACATTTTCACAGTGTTTATTCTTCCAATCCATGAACAGGGAATGTTTTTCCATTTCTCGGTGTCTTCTTCAATCTCTTTCATAAGTTTTCTATAGTTTTCATCATATAGGTCTTTTACATCCTTGGTTAGGTTTATGCCTAGGTATTTTATGGTTTTTTCATGCAATCGTGAATGGGATCAGTTTCTTGATTTCTCTTTCCGCTGCTTCATTTTTGGTGTATAGGAATGCAACCGATTTCTGTACATTGATTTTGTACCCTGCAACTTTACTGAATTCATGGATCAGTTCTAGAAGGCTTCTGGTGGAGTCGATCGGGTTTTCCATGTAGAGTATCATGTCATCTGCAAAAAGTGAAAGTTTGACTTCTTCTTTGCCAATTCTGATGCCTTTTATTTCCTTTTGTTGTCTGATTGCTGATGCTAGGACTTCCAGCACTATGTTAAACAACAGTGGTGAGAGTGGA
>NW_021881437.1:0-708 GCF_006229205.1 Suricata suricatta
GGATAAAATAATAAATGCCAAAGTGCTTTGTAAACTGTAGAGCATCTTCAGCATCGGGCACTGTTGCTGAAATGTTATTTCTGTGAGATCCAAATCTGCCCTTGAATTCACAACTTGGAAGCCTGTTGTATGTTTTAATTATTGCCACTTGATCATCCTGGGGTTGGGTGGGAAGCTGTCCTATAGTCCGTCTAAGAGCCCTTAAGGAGATCACTCCAGGTCCATGAATATTCATTGTTATGCTAACTCATGAGCTGCATTTTCCTCCAGTCACAATAATCAGATGCTTCCTGCATCGCTGGAACTTTAGCCACTTTGCAGTAGTTGGATCATAAACAGGTATTGGGTATCTCCACTAGGGCTTTCTCTTCCCATCACCTAGTGATTCTACAGCTTGAACCTAGCACTAGAGACATGAAAAGCTACCATGTCCTTGCAGGAAGGTCTGGCAGGCAACTGTTTACAGAGAGTTTCACACTCTTAAATTGGGCATTATAGGGACTCAATTATTTTATTCTTTGTTTACATATTTTTAATTAGAGGGAGTAGGGGAAGGGAAGTAACTAGGTTAGGACCTTGCTACTCAAAATTGGTCCCTGGAACAGTGGCAAGGTGTTATCTTGTTAGAAAGGCAGAATCTCAGGCTCTTCCCAGATCCTCAGAAACAGAATTTGCCCATTAACAAGATCTCAGGTCATTCCTTTGCTC
>NW_021881438.1:0-708 GCF_006229205.1 Suricata suricatta
ACATTCAATGCCATCTCTATCAAATGAACACAAGCAATGGGGTGCCTGGGTAGCTCAGTCTGTTGAGCAGCCGGCTTTGGCTCAGGTCATGATCTCACAGTCCGTGGGTTTGAGCTCCGTGTCAGGCTCTGTGCTGACAGCTAGCTCAGAGCCTAGAGCCTACTACAGATTCTGTGTCTTTCTCTCTCTCTGACCCTGCTTGCTCACACTGTCTCTGTCTATCAAAAATAAAAACCAAAAAATTTAAAAAAAACGAAAATGCAAAAGAACACAAGCATTATTCATAGAGCTAGAACAATCCCAAACTTTGTATGGAACCACAAAAGACTTGAATAGTCAAAATGATGTGCTAAAAGGAAACCATGGGGAGAGGCATCACATGTCTGGACTTTAGCAGATATTACAAAGCTGTAATCTTCCAGACAGTATGGTACCGGCACAAAAACAGACACATAGATTGATGGAATAGAAGAGAGAATGCAGAAACAGACCCACAAATATATGGCCAGCTCATCTTAGACAGAACAGGAAAGAGTATCCAATGGAAAAAAGACAAGCTCTTCACCAAATGCTGCTGGGGGAACTGGACAGTGACATGCAGAAGAATGAAACTGGACAAGACTCTTACACAACAATACATTCAAAATGAATAGAAGACCTAAATATGAGACAGGAAATCACCAAAATCCTGTAGGGGAAATATTCAGG
>NW_021881439.1:0-708 GCF_006229205.1 Suricata suricatta
AGTTTATGGCCAATTTAAAGTCCATTATTGCTCATGGTAAGTAGTCAATAAATGTTGGCTGATGACCATTTGAAAATGCATTCTAGATCATACTAAGAAAGCTGATTACCCAGCTTAGGCACCTCAATGGTAGGAACTTTCAAACAGCCAGCAAGTTCTCCTTTTATGATTTGCCATCTTTAACTCTGAAAGCAGCTACAAGAATGAGGACACAGGTCAAATGATGTGGTTAGAAAAGGAGGTGAGCAAGACTTACTGTTATTTCAGTGCTGAGGGGCACTGTAACCTTCAGGTACTGTGAATATAAAGTTGTGTTTTTTAACTATAGCAATGCAATGCTGGTTTTTATTGAAGAGCAAATCCTTATAACTTTACCAAAACTCCTGTGATTCCCAGTGGCTTACCCATTAAATTTATGGCTCAATGAATGACACAGATACATAAAGTAAGAAACACTAGAAAAAGAAGAAATGGAATTTCTCTACCTATCTACCCCTGTCCCTGTGGCCAATATCCATTTTCCCTCTACAGAGAAAGGGATTACTTTCTGAAAATACTCAGTCAACAGAAGTAACCCAACCACTGAAATTCTTAAAACCGCAAAGAGCATCTCTGTTCCATTTTGTCATATACACATTCCCCACCTCCACACAGCACTGCCTCTCTCGCTCCTGACAACACCACAGCTACAGAGAGCTTTCTAATTCT
>NW_021881440.1:0-708 GCF_006229205.1 Suricata suricatta
GGATGGCACCTTTCCTAACCACCCCAGGTGAGGAAGGCTCTGGGTGGTGGCACCAGGGTTACAAGGGGCAGGTCCTTGCACAGGGTCACCTCCCCCACCCCTAGAGTTGCCACGCCATTGGCCAGGGCACTCACCTCCACGTTGCACTGGCAGTTAGAGCCAGTGACCGGGGAGGCAGGGCTCTGCACACCGAGCTTAGCCAGGAGCCACACGGCCTAGAACAAGAGCAGACTGTTCCATCTGTGGCAGAACGAGAGCCTGATCACAGTGAGGGCTTTCTCAGGCTTCTGCAAGTGCTGCAGGTTCCCTTAGCAGCTGCTGGTCCACACAGTGACATCCAAGGAATGGTGGTGGGGGACCTTCTTGGGCTAGACTCAGGATCAATACCTGTCTCTCCAACAACCCATTTGCCTCCAGGCCCCAAAGCCAGGGTAGGATCCATTATTAGGCAGCTCTGCCAAGTTCTGGGACACCCTGGGGCCCACCTGTATTGTATCTGTGTAGTGTGGAGGCCCCAAATTGAGTTTACCTTCTTAGCAGCTAGGGAAAGTCTTCCCCTTAGTTGGGGTGGGGTGGTGAGGCTCTGGGGTTTTTACCTCTTGTTCTAGTTGAAGCCACTGTGTCTCCGAGGCCACTTTATCGGGCCTTGACGTGATGTACATGTACAGCAGCAGGAGGAGGCAGCCTTCTGAAAAAGATGCCCCGCTG
>NW_021881441.1:0-708 GCF_006229205.1 Suricata suricatta
ACAATGTATCTTCAAAACCTTCTTTCTCCCACACCCATGAGTTAATGTTTATGGCTTCATTGACTCTTTGTGCACGTGCATCATAGTTGTAAGCCTTCTTATCCTAATAAAAATGGAACAAGGGTCCTTACTCTGGAATCTTGTCTTTTTTCAGACATTAGCCTCTCTCACATCTCAATCTTTGTCTACTCTCTTGCTGGACAAAAAAGAACTCCAGACCCAGAGTCTATGACATCACAAGATGGGGTGAGCAATTAAATGTTAAAAATTCAAAAGATAGTATCATTTACATTAATACTAAAAATTAAAATACTTAGGTATAAATTTAACTAAATATGTACAGGATTTACATGAGGAAAATTATAAAGCCTGATGAAATAAATCAAAGAAGATCTAAATAAATGGAAAAGTATTTTTATGTTCATTGATAGATTCAATACTGTCAAAATCTCAGCCCTTCTCAACTTGTTGTATAGATTCAACACAACCCCTAACAAAATCTCAGTATTGTATTTTATACATTTCAACAAACTTATCCTATTTGCTTACATGGAAAGGCAAAATAATCACAATAGTCAATAGAATACTGATGAAGAGCAACAAGGATAAATGAATATCACTACCTACTTCAAGATACACTAAAGTTACACTAATCAAGACAATGTGCTATTAGTGAAAAAATAGATTTGCATGTATTTATTTGACACT
>NW_021881442.1:0-708 GCF_006229205.1 Suricata suricatta
TAAAATTTATTAGAAATTTCACTCATTCATTTTTAATGATATACTCTTACTGGCCATCCAGTTTGTAGACCAAATTTGTGCTGGAGTACTTAACCCTGGGCTTTATCACTGCTCTACACTCAAACCCATGGTTATGTGGCTTTAGGAAACATAGATTAAACATATCTATGCTCAATTTCTTTATAGTCATAGTGGCATTTCCTTGTAGGATTGTACAAGCTTTCAAGGCGCTGCATGTAGAGGACTACCATCATATCCATCATGCAAGGAGTGTGTTATTAGTGTTTGTGATAATGATGTTGATAATGGTGTTGGCAATTATGATAATGGTGGTATGGAGGACAAAGATGAGGCTGATGTGTCAATCTCCAGCACTGAGTCTTTATATATCTGGGTAAGATGAAGTTTCCAGCTTCAATAAAGTCATAATTCATTATAATGGGTCATATATACACACACATAGTCAAATAAATACAAAAATGCAGCACTACAGATTTATGTGCGAACTATCAAAAGCAATTATGAAATTAGGTGCCTAACTCTATCACAGTGTAGTTTAAGAGTTGGTCTCACAGATATTGTTATATTGGAACCATGAAAAAAGACAGAAAGATAAATATGTTTTTATATATTTTGTGCATTCTTTTATGACTCGTTGGGAATATCTTTTCTTCAGTTTACTATGATTCCTTCACTTATTCCCCATAT
>NW_021881443.1:0-708 GCF_006229205.1 Suricata suricatta
GGGGGGGGGGGGGGGGGGGGGGGGGGGGGGGGGGGGGGGGGGGGGGGGGAGGCGTCCAGCTTCGACTGCAACTCTTCCTCTCGTGTTGCCTCGTTTCCAGGTCCGACGCACACAAGCATAATAATGCGTTTTGCCTATAGGTGCCAAGCCTTGTATTGTTCACTTCCAGACACTTTTCTTGGTTATGTTTGGAGACAAATGCCTGGCTCTGGTGTGGGGGAGAGAGTGCTGGGTGGAGACAGAAGAGGAGAAAAGAGCTGGATGCGGGCACGGCCTCGCAGGAACTTAAGACGTTCGGAGGCTCCAGGAACTCCCAGGAGGCCCTTCCTTCGCGAGGCCCTGGGCTGGTCCTGTGTGGCCCTTGCGGTCACGCCGCTGTCTGGTCTCGGGGAAGCCCTAGTGTCAGTCAGCGTCACACCAGGAAGAGGATGTTTTCAGAGGGGTGGGCGTGCTGTTGGAGAGCCCCAAAGAGCAGCGCACTCACTGGTGCTGGTGACACACAGCTGCCCCGACCCCACCGCCACAGGGAGAATCACCTCTGGAGGATGTAGAAACACAGGGGCCCGGGGACACCCCACTGGGAGGGAGCCTCTTGCCCGTCTCCCAGCAGGACCCCTCGCTGCTGGCCAAGTTCAACTGGACGTGCAGTGCACCGCAAACAGCCCAGCTTCTCCTGGCCCAGAGCAAGGTGGGAGGGTCCTGAAGGGC
>NW_021881444.1:0-708 GCF_006229205.1 Suricata suricatta
AAAAAAAAAAATCAGACTTAAAATCTGTTGTGCCTAATATGCACCAGGCAGCAAACTTTCTCTTCACTGACCCACATCATCCTTGCAGAAAGCCTGTAGGTAGGTACCATCATCTCCATTTTTTTTTCAAGTACAAACTGAAGCCTGGTGAAATTATGTGATTTGTATAGTAAAAACAGAACCAGAGTCTGACTCCAGAGTCTTCACACTCAATCACTGTCAAAGGGAAATTGTACTGGTCAAGTCAAACAGACAAAGAAGGCTAACTGAATAAGGGAGAGAGACCAGTGCAGTTGGGTAGGGGTTGAATTCAACTCCAACGAAACAAAACATGGACAAGTTTTTAAGTCCTGGGGGTGAGCTAGTGAAACAACTGGAGAAGGTCAAGAGAGAAGGCTGGTCAGCAGGAGTAGGTTGTCCATTTGTTATGTGGTGTGTAGGCTCCGCCCCTCCATCGGAGACAAGGGGATAAAGGGCACAATCCTTAATGACTACATTTTAAAGGGACGGCTTCCGGGTCCTTGAGAAAGACATTCCCTGGCTGCAAAACTGGCAAGAGGCTGGGAGCAGATTTATATCTCAAAAACGCAGAGCAAGAACTTACACTTTTAAGGGTTTTGGGGTAAATGCTTTCAGAAAAGGGAGATCAGGGGCCTATAATCCAGAAGAAAATTGTCTAAAATTTAGTCAAGCTGAGGGGGAACATTA
>NW_021881445.1:0-708 GCF_006229205.1 Suricata suricatta
GGCACAGCCCTGGCCTTACTTGAAGCCACAGCCACTGCACTTTTCCTCTTTGACCAATGGACCTCCCGTATGTGTTCAGTTGACCCTAAGGAGTTCCACGGCTAGAGAAATTTGGAAAAACACAGACTCTACGCTAAGATTTACATTTGCTGGAAGAGAAAACTAAGGCCCAGAGATGACCTGCCTGGCTTGACCACCATGGCGGGATGGGAGGGAACCAGCACTGGAACCTGGGAACCTCTTCCCATCCTCAAGGGGCTGCTCACTCTGAGAGGCGTGTGGGGTGCTGCCTGCCCTCAGTACAGCCCTGGCCTCGATCTGAATCCTGGCAGGACACTCCCTCCCCTGGCAACAGCCCGTGATGTCGTATAAACAGTCACACCAAGGACGAGGACTCGGCATGCTTACTCATCTAGGGCTTGTAAGGGAAAGGGGACGATAAAACTGAATGGCAAGGGTTTCCTCCTTGGAAACACTACACTGGGGTATGAATGTTCCTGATTTTTCATACATACACATGAGCCTGCCTTTCCTTACCGGAGTTCTTAAAGGTCTAAAGAGAGAGTGCTTCTTTAAAAACACGAGTCACCAAAGGACATCTACCATGGCAGCATGTTAACAGCTACTGAAAATATTTTCTGCTTCAAATTACTCTTCACTTTGCAAAAGAGTTCACTATCACAGACTCAGACTCAGCAGAGCTCAGGT
>NW_021881446.1:0-708 GCF_006229205.1 Suricata suricatta
TGTCTGTCTGTCTGTCTGTCTGTCTTGGGTATGGGAACTGGTAGCTATTGTTCTTATGAGTAAATATTACCACATCAAAACAATGATTGTTAAGCCTGGCAGGGTGACAAACCAACTGTATTTAATACTTTGTTTTCAATGTTAAAACTTGGTGTTGCCCTTTTACCATTGCTCTTTGACAGACTCTGGAGACAAATTCAAGGCCAAACCAAGGACAATGCCTGTATTAGTGAATTCATTAATTGGCACAATATGTATCTATGTATTCTAACGCATAGCCTTGTTTTGCTGGCTTTGTCCATACCTGATAATGTATGTACCCTCAACTCTAAAGATTTGTTCCATGTTTTCTGGAGATTCATCAGAAGTTTATGTTTAACATGTGCTAAAAAATGTCTGATTGTGAGCCATGTCACTCCAAACCTAACAGCTCCTACTACCTGCCCTGGGTGCTGCCGTCTTGATACGTTTACCTACTGTTACCAGTTGAGTTGTGTCCCCCTCAAACCTCTAGTACCCTAAAATGTGATCTTATTTGGAAATAAACTCTTTACAGAGGGAATCAAGTTAAAATAAGTTCCTTAGAGGTCCTTAGAATGGGTCCTAATCCAGTATGACTGGTGTCCTTATTAAAAGGGGAAATTCCACACAGAGACAGATGAGCACAGAAGGAAGAGGATGTGAAGAGATACAATAAGAAGACATCCA
>NW_021881447.1:0-1505 GCF_006229205.1 Suricata suricatta
GTGCTAATGGCAGGGGACTTTAATACTCCACTTACAGCAATGGATAGATCAACCAGACAGAAAATCACTAAAGAAACAATGGACTTGAATGACACACTGGAACAGATGGAATTGATAGATATATTTAGAACTCTGTACCCTGAAGCTAGGAAATTCACCCTCTTCTAGAGAGCACATGGCACATTCTCCATGAGAGATCACATACTGGGGCATAAAACAGCTCTCCATAAGTATAAACAAATTAAGATTATACCATGCACGCTTTCAGATCACAATGCTATGAAACTTGAAATCAATCACAGGAAAAAGTCTGGAAAGCCTCCAAAAATGTGGAGGTTAAAACTACCCTACTAAAGAGTGATTGGGCCAATCAAGTAATTAGAGAAGAAATTTTAAAAATATATGGAAACAAATGAAAATGAAAATACAACAATCCAAACTCTCTGGGATGCAGCAAAGGCAGTTCTAAGAGGAACCTATATTGTAACCCAGGCCTATTTCAACAAACTAGAAAAAGCACAAACTCAAAATCTAACAGAGCACATAAAGGAACTAGAAGGGGAGCAGCAGGAGCACCCCAAACCCAGCAGAAGAAGAGAAATAATAAAGATCAGGGCAAAAATAAACAATATAGAATCCAAAAAAACAATTGAGCAGATTAATGAAACCAAGAGTTGGTTTTTTGAAAAAATAAACAAAATTGATAAACCTCTACCCAGGCTCCTCAGAAAGAATAAAGAGAATTCCCAAATAGACAAAATCATGAATGAAAATGGATCTTTTACAAACAATCCCTCAGAAATACAAGCAATCATCAGAGTTTACTATGAAAAATTAATGCCAACAAACTGGACAATTTAGAAGAAATGGACAAATTCCTAAAAATACATGCACTAGCAAAATTCAAACAGAAAGAGATAGAAAATATGAACAGATCCATAACCAGTGAAGAAATCGAATCCATTATCAAAAATCTCCCAATGAATAAAAGCCTGGGGCCAGATGGCTTCCCAGGGGAATTCTACCAGACATTTAAAGTAGAGTTAATACCCATTCTTCTCAAGCTATTCCAAAAAGTAGAAATAGAAGGAAAACTTCCCAACTCATTCTATGAAGCCAGCATCACCTTGATTCCCAAACCAGACAGAGACCCAACCAAAAAAGAGAACTACAGGCCAATACCTTGATGAATACAGATGCAAACATATTCAACAAGACACTAGCAAATCGAATTCAACAGCATATAAAAAGTATTATCCATCATGATCAAGTGGGAGTCATTCCTGAATTATAGGGCTGGTTCAATATTTGCAAATCCATCAATGTGATACATCACGTTAACAAAAGGAAAGATAAAAGCCATATGATCCTGTTGATAGATGCAGAAAAAGCATTTGACAAAATATAGCATCCTTTCTTAATAAAAATGCTCAAGAAAGTCGTTATAAAAGGAACTTACTTAAACATTATAAAAGCAATTTATGAAAAGCCCATAGCTAATATCA
>NW_021881448.1:0-708 GCF_006229205.1 Suricata suricatta
TCTTGAGGTTTGTTTCATTCAGGTTTTATCCCACTGATTTCACAGGCCACAGAACTGGTGAGTAATTGTGCTGGCCCGTTTGGCTGCTAAGCGTCAGTGTTAAGAGGGAAATTCTGGACTCGTCCTTCGTCGCCGCGTCCATGTCTCTGCGCCAGGCAGCCCGTCTCTCTGGAGGTGGGGCCTGCGTGGAACGCAAGAGCATGCTAGCCTTTGGGCGTCAACCCTGCGAGCGTAAATCACGGATTTCCTTGAACTGTTCCGGGGACGTTACCGTTGTCACGGTGCCGAAGGTCAGGGCCTAGTGACAGCGCAGCCCGGCAGCCGCCCACCCGGACAGGACACACAGGTGCACTCCTGCCGGTCACGGCTCTGTCCTCCCTTGATGCCCGTGGCGTCACCTGTTCTCAGTGTGTTCTGTCGGCCCATCGAGGTCTGCACGTGCAGGTGGGAGCCAAGGTCTCGTGCGTGTGTTAGGGCCCAGCTCCCGGGCAGTGGCCGCCTGCCTGTGCAGTGGAGGAACGGGGAGGCCACTCTGCTTCCTCGGAGTGTCCTCCTCGGTGCTGCTCTGGCCACGCGTGTGGCTGGATGTCAGGACAGATGCCTGGGGGCTGCCCCGGCCCCCTGAAGGGCAAGTGACAGAAAGAGGGATGGGGAAGGATTGCACTTGGACGGCAGGTGCTGAAGCCTGGGCCGCCACAGTCAGTGGGC
>NW_021881449.1:0-708 GCF_006229205.1 Suricata suricatta
CCTTGAAAACTGAATATAAATAAAATGCTATCACCATCAGAGACATCAACAAAAAGCTCATACCAAGATCTCTGAGCCTGTCGCTGTGTGTGCCCCTCATAAAGATCACAAGAAATAGCCCCACTGCAAACCGAAATCTCTCTCTGCTTGCCACTTCCCCTTCACTCTATATAAACATGCTTCAACCTGGACATCTAGGATTCCTGACGGCCACCCTCAGAGCTCACAAGAAATAAGGAGCCTCATTACTTCTGCCCACCCGCCATTATCAAACTGAGAAGAATTAAAAGCCACAGCTCTCTGATCTCCAAGAACGGAGGTGTGCGGACACACCTCTTATGGACAGCAGTCTCACAGTTGCCTGAGTGAGTGAGTGCGAGCTGGGACCGGAGACTGTAGGGGAGGGAGAACTGGGCCCAGAGACTGGAGGCGCACAGTTCCTGGGACAGCCGCTCACATGGGGCGCCGGGTATCCAGAGGTTCACTGACTTTCACAGCCACACAGTACTGCCGGGCAAGGCAGGAGAGAAACCAAGGGAAGAGAAGCAGGGACTGAATCACTCACAGCGCAATCCCTGCAGAGGAGAGATTCAGCCCGGGACTGAGGGCCCCTGAGCCCAGAGACAGAGATCGGTCCCCTCAGCGGGGGCTTCAGTCGGACCAGGCAGCTCACCGACTTCAGGTGGAGCCTGGGGAGAACTCTGACTT
>NW_021881450.1:0-708 GCF_006229205.1 Suricata suricatta
GCCTCAGAGGCTTAGAGGCAAGTGTAAAAAATGTGTTTCACTGACTGATGTTTTGAAATCCTATGAAATTTAGAATAAGATTTGCTAAGAAAGATACTTGGTTTAATTAAAGGGATAGGTACCATATATAAAAGCTCTGGGAATGAAGTATTGAATGTCTGTGTATTCTTGATAAGCACTTTCTTCATCTGTCAAATGAAGGAGGGGGAATCATGCTTTATACTTTGTTAATGGATTTTTCTCTCTGCTAACAAACTCAAAGCTTGAACTAAAGGAAAATTGCCACACATCCCTATTTCCATGATATCCATATCCATTTCCCTGTTTCTTTATTCTTAAATTGTATATTTGAAATGTACTCACACTTATTATTTATGCTTTATGCTTGAGGTTATGTTGTGTGATTAAAGAAAAAACTTAACTGTAAAACCATGTATTTGCCATTCCCCTTTATAAAACTATGAGGTTTCAGGAAAATGATGGAATTTAAAAATGACAGCATAGTAGTTGTTTAGAGATCATATAAAAAGCTAATAAATAATATTAGAGTGCTATAATACCAAATCACTAGATAAGGTTATATTTTGTTTATTCTTTTAATTAATTTTAAACATGTATACTTGAAAGACAGTAAGAATAAATTTTAAAAATAAAGACTTATCATATGATTTCACCCATGTGGAATTTAAGAAACAAAACAGATGACCA
>NW_021881451.1:0-708 GCF_006229205.1 Suricata suricatta
AGCCCTAACCCCTAAAACACTGTGAAACCCCAGGCCAGTCTCCTCCTTTTCCTCTCTCCAGGCATTTTCCAGCCGATTTCAGAGGCCTGCCTTGCTCTCCCCAAAAGGCTCATTATTTTAGTCAATAAAGGTTTTCATGACTCTTTTGTGCATGGTGTGGGTACATGTATAGTTATCCATCTCGGCATCTGAATCAAACCTTGGATAGACATCCATCCTACCTCTTCAAAAAGGATGAAGCTGTGTAGAAATTATCTGAAGAATCAATGAATCTAGCTCTTATGTTGTTCTAGATATGTATAAAAAGGAGAGGACTAGTTTCCATTATCAGAAAAATACATGACTTGACAACAGCTGGGAGAAATCTCATAAGTTTAGGAATTGTAACTCTCAATATTTCTCCTTGGTTAAGAGCGCTTAAGACATTCTCAGGCAAATATATAAAAATGCCAATATTAAAAGGTGGGAGAAACATCCCCACTCTCCAAGCCCACCAGTTTCTCTCTAAGCCTGGTAGCTTCCTTCACACATTTCAGTATCTCCACGAACCAGGCACTGAACTAGGCAGATGGTATAAGAAAACAAAGAGCAACACATCAAGGTGCACCTCTTTGAAATGTCTTAGAGGCCTGTTTTTCACTTGCACTTCAGTATTAGCGCAGTAAGCTTCTGTTCTCTTAAAGGATTGATTTCATTCAGTTATTTTAT
>NW_021881452.1:0-708 GCF_006229205.1 Suricata suricatta
AAATGCTGCCTTTTTCTTGCCATCACGGAGGGCCTTTCTTCAACAAATATTTCATAAGAAAAACCTCATCAAAGAAGTTGTCTTTATGATTTTGCATAATGATAGGCCTCCTGAATTTAATTTAATTTCATTTCCATTCAGAACATAAATTTATCCAATTAAAAATAGGTGATTTAGCAAATGATTCATCTTACAAGGTGAGATATTTCAAAACGCAATGACAGGATTTCAATGTTGTATACTAGTGGAGGGCTCATTGTTTAATTTGTTCAGAGCCCTCTGTGCTTAATAAGAAAGGATAAATTTCAAGCCTTCCTGTTTGCAATCATGCTTCCAATAACTGAATTTTAGAATTTCATTTGATAAATACTTGATTAAGAATGTTCATAAACACATGATAAGATGTACAATTTGGTCATCAGAGAAAAGCCAATTAAGATCACAATGGGATACCACCTATATATTAGGATAGATAAAATTAAAAAAAGACTAAAAATTAAACAAAAAATAATAATAAAAAAGACTGATGCTCCCAAGTGTTGTTAAGGATATGATGCAATTAAACTTCTTGGGGCACCTGGGTGGCTCAGTTGGTTAAGCATCCAACTTCAGCTCAGGTCATGATCTCACAGTTCATGGGTTCAAGCCCTACCTTGGGCTCTGCTAACAGCTCAGAGCCTGGAGCCTGCTTCTAATTCCGTGTCTCCC
>NW_021881453.1:0-708 GCF_006229205.1 Suricata suricatta
ATTACAAAACTACAGTAATCAAAACAATATGATACTGGTACAAAAACAGACATATAGATCAATAGAACAGAAGAGAGAGCCCATAAATAAACCCACAATTACATGGCCAATTAATCATGACAAAGGAGCCAAAAATATGCAATGGAAAAAGACTCTTCAACAGATGGTGTTGGGAAAACTGGACAACTACATGCAAAAGAATGAAAATTGACCACTTTCTCACACCATACACAAAAATAAACTCAAAATGGAATAAGGAATTAAATGTAAGACCTGAAACCATAAAAATCCTAGAAGAGAACATAGGTAGTAATTTCTCTGACATTGGCCATAGCAACATTTCTGTATATATGTGTCTTCAGGAAAGGAGAGCAAAAGCAAAAATAAATGATCAGTACTACACCAAAATGTAAAGCTTTTGCACAGTAAAGGAAATCATTAAAGAAACAAAAAAGCAACCTAATGAATAGTAGAAGATATTCACAAATGATATATCTAATAAGGGGTTCATATCCAAAATATATAACTTACACAGTTCAACACCAAAA
Organism: Suricata suricatta; assembly: GCF_006229205.1. Classification (NCBI taxonomy): domain Eukaryota; kingdom Metazoa; phylum Chordata; class Mammalia; order Carnivora; family Herpestidae; genus Suricata; species Suricata suricatta. The sequence continues at coordinate 549 of NW_021881453.1, forward strand.
ATCCAAATAATCCAATTAAAAATGGGCAGAGGTCTTGAATGGACATTTTTCCAAATAAGACATATGTTGAGGTCCATCCAGCCAGAAGCGCTGTGTGGCCTTTGGGACCCTGCTTCCCCTACTTGAAAATGTGTGCGCTTGACTGCTTGACCTAAGTGGA
>NW_021881454.1:0-708 GCF_006229205.1 Suricata suricatta
TATCTGTAAACTCCCTTTTGCGCTATAAGGTAACATTCACAGGTTCCAGGGATTAGGACCTGGGTATCTTCGGGGCCATTACCCGGCCTACCACGTGGCGCATCCCAGATGGGCTGGGAAGCAAAAGGGCAGCTATGAACCGGCTGCACCCCCACAGCTCTCCCATGGGGCCTGAGACAGGGAGCGTCCTCTAGGCCATGGTGGGACCTCTGTGGCAACCCCAGGAGAGCCCGGGACACATCTCTCTCCTTAGCCGTGAGGCAGCACACGATACACAGTGCCACGGAGCAGCGAAGACACGTCATCTAATCAATCAATCCATGTATTAACCTACCGTGTCCTGTGCAGGGGCGATTCAGACCTGGGGCCCTGTTGGGTTCTCTGACTAGGAGATTCACTCATCAAACATTCATCGAGCCCCTCCTAGGTGTCAGGCACTGTTCTGGGCACTGGGGATGTATCGGGAGACAAAAGCCCCACGGTCGTCTGCCCTCAAGGTGCTGACATTCTACCAGTGAGGACGGACAGTGAGCAATCACCGCAAGTGGATCGTGTAGGACGTTAGGAGGTGATGAGGCTGTGGAACAACAGACAAAGTAGGGCCAGGCGAGTGGGGTCAGGTGCGCCCACGTTCGGCCAGGCAGCCAAGGGCAGTGAGTGGATTAGTCAGGACAGACCTCATTGAACAGGTGAAGTTCAGGCGAAGAC
>NW_021881455.1:0-708 GCF_006229205.1 Suricata suricatta
ATTACAGTTCAGTGCGAGAAATCCTCTAGGGTGTCAGGCGGGGGCAGGAGCCAACCAAGCCCGGGGGAGTCGGGAAAGAGAGGGTGGCTGTCGTAGTGACGGACAGCGGCGCGCGCCCTGCGTCCCCAAGGAGGCACGTGCTCTGGTCCTCGCTGAGTGTGACCTTCCGGCCAGCGTGACTGAGGGCCCGCAGAATCCAGAGCGCAGCCCTCCAGGGTGCCATCAGCGGCTCTGGTCCCGTCCCCTCCTGGACGTGGTCGGGTGTAGACCTGCCAGAGGCGACCTTGCTGAATGGACAGTGTCCCTTTGGTCACACTTTCCGTGAATCTGATTGAAACACGGTCCACACACACCGTGGTTTCTCGGGCATAACTGACCAGCTGCTTTGAGTGCAGAGAACTCAGGTCACGGTGCCTGGAAGTTCACAGTCAGCGAGAACACTGTTCGTGTCTGCAGAGGGCGTTGGTGAGTCCAGTGAGTGGATGTTGGGCCGGGTGACGGCTTTGTTTAAGATAGAGAACAGGGAAGCCCACACCAGACTCAGGCTCACCTTCAGGAGGATGAGTGTCAGAAAAAACCCAGTGTTTCCTGTGACCGCCGCGTTGACCCCTTCACGATGCGTGAGTAATTGTAATCTTACTATGGCACTTGCCTCTTGGACATCAAGGCAGAATATGAAGACTAAAAATAATTATAACTCTCCCCACT
>NW_021881456.1:0-708 GCF_006229205.1 Suricata suricatta
GGCTCAGTTGGTTGAGAGTCTGACTTTGGTTCAGGTCATGATCTCACGGTTCGTGGGTTCGAGCCCCCGCATCGGGCTCTGTGCTGACAGCTCAGAGCCTGGAGCCTGCTTCAGATTCTGTGTCTCCCTTTCTCTCTGCCCCTTCCCTGTTTGCACTCTCTCTCACTCTCTCAAAAGAAACATTAAAAAAATCTTTGAATAAAATCTTAAAAAAAAAACATTCTGAGTAGAATATCAACCTCACAGGCCTTTTAAAGATCTATCACGAAATCTCCCCGAGACTCGTCACCTGGCTGCCCCCCTTCTCTTCTCCTGGGGTACAGGGGAGTCTGGGGGCCAGCTCGAAGCTTCACGGCTTAGGGGTTCCAGAGCGCTCCCGCCCAGCAGCCTTACGGGAATGTTCTCGTTGGCTCATATTTTTCGCCTCCCCGCTGCGAACTCGAAGATGCTCGAACCTGGCAGAAGACTTGACCACCTTACCTTCCTCGTCCCCGCGTTTGATGCCCTGTGTCCAAAGAACGGTGGAGACAACGACGTGGCGTTCCTGAGGGAGAAGAGGAAGGAGAGCAGGGGTTGGACTCGGCTCCAGGGGCTGACAAGGTCAAGGTCAAAGGTGTCATTCCTTTGATCCTCATTTGCTCTGATTTTTGCCCATCTCTCTCTTCGGAAACAAAAACTCATCTCATCAAAATGTGCCGCGCAGCTCTA
>NW_021881457.1:0-708 GCF_006229205.1 Suricata suricatta
TAAAATTTATTAGAAATTTCACTCATTCATTTTTAATGATATACTCTTACTGGCCATCCAGTTTGTAGACCAAATTTGTGCTGGAGTACTTAACCCTGGGCTTTATCACTGCTCTACACTCAAACCCATGGTTATGTGGCTTTAGGGAACATAGATTAAACATATCTGTGCTCAATTTCTTTATAGTCATAGTGGCATTTCCTTGTAGGATTGTACAAGCTTTCAAGGCGCTACATGTAGAGGACTACCATCATATCCATCATGCAAGGAGTGTGTTATTAGTGTTTGTGATAATGATGTTGATAATGGTGTTGGCAATTATGATAATGGTGGTATGGAGGACAAAGATGAGGCTGATGTGTCAATCTCCAGCACTGAGTCTTTATATATCTGGGTAAGATGAAGTTTCCAGCTTCAATAAAGTCATAATTCATTATAATGGGTCATATATACACACACATAGTCAAATAAATACAAAAATGCAGCACTACAGATTTATGTGCGAACTGTCAAAAGCAATTATGAAATTAGGTGCCTAACTCTATCACAGTGTAGTTTAAGAGTTGGTCTCACAGATATTGTTATATTGGAACCATGAAAAAAGACAGAAAGATAAATATGTTTTTATATATTTTGTGCATTCTTTTATGACTCGTTGGGAATATCTTTTCTTCAGTTTACTATGATTCCTTCACTTATTCCCCATAT
>NW_021881458.1:0-1505 GCF_006229205.1 Suricata suricatta
TCATGACCTGAGCCGAAGTTAGATGCTCAAATGACAAAGCCACCCAGGAGCTCCAGGCTTTTTAACATATTAGGCTTTTCATTGTGTCATAGCAAAAACGTTATTCATGTTACCTAGGAAGGCTCAGAAAAAAAGGCATCTACTCTAATAATTTCATTTTATATATAATTTTATATGATGATTTGCATTGATTGATAACAGCTTATATTTCTATTACATTTTTCTCATTTCTCAGGCTATTGCCTTATATATTTTAGTGATATAAGGTAATAAGAATCATGTCTATTTTGTCTTTGTTACATACTTTATAAATATTGAATTGTCTCTTCAAATTTAGCCATTTCCTTTGAAGTCACTTGCAAATACTGATATTATAAATCCTAGCATGTATGTATATGTGCCAATTTTTGCCTCAACTTAATTTTTGCCCATGCTTGATTTTTAATTTTTTTTTAAATCTGCATATATGCAAGTAAATACCATACTTGTACAGTTAAACTACTTTTCAAAAATTGAACCCACTGTGTAACCAAACAAAAATCTCACAATGGAACATGACTAGCACACTAGAATCACCTTTTGCCCCTTCTAATCACTCCCTCCATATAAGTGGAATCACAGAAAAGTTTGGCTTTTGTTGAACATCATTCATGTTGCTGTTGTAGTTACAGTTCATTCATTCTCACTGATGTATAATATTCATTACAAAAACATACCAATGCTCAAATGCATTTGGGAAACATTTTTGAAAATATTTCCTTCAAGAAATCATGAGGGTGTCTACAAAAGAGCGGCAACACTCTAGGCCAATGTTTGGGGACAACTTGCCAATAAATACGCCTCCCTTACTATGTTTCCCCCATCTTGGAAATACTCCTACTTCTCCAATGGTGAGCAAACATTTTTTAAAAAAGGTTTATTTTTTTATTCTTGAGAGAGACAGTGTGTGTGTGTGTGGGTGTGCATGGGGAGGTTCACAGGAGTGGGCACACACACACAAGAGAGGGAGGGGCAGAGAGAGAGGAAGAGAGAGAGAATCCCAAGCAGGCTCTACACTGTTAGTGTCAAGTCCGACAGGGGGCTCTAACTCAAGAAACTTGAGATAATGACTTGAGAGGAAATCAAGAATCAGATGCTTAACTGACTGAGCCGCCCAGGGACCCACTGGTGACAAGCATCCTTTTACCCCTTCAGTAACAGTCAAATATTGTCAGGTTCCCAATCCACTGTGTGCCCAACAAGCAACTCAGTGATGCTTGTCCACTGTAACTTGAGTCTACCACACTGTAGCTTGTGGCAGGTAATTCATACTATGATTTAAAGGTTCTTATCTGGTGGCTGAGATGTTTCTCACTTAGCATATGGGAACTAATAGAGATTTAACTTGAAGGGCATTGACCCGCTTCACTGGAGTTCCTTCTATCAAAGATAGCACTTCTAAAAGAGGCAGTCCATCACTGAAATTTAACTATCAGAGTGGAAGATAGTATCACAGGAACTAGTGG
>NW_021881459.1:0-708 GCF_006229205.1 Suricata suricatta
TTTTTTTTTTCATTTAACTTTGTGCCAAAAGGATATTCGATGTAAGACTTTCTTAGAGGGAGGCATAATATTCTCTCTTGTACTCCAGAGGTGTTCCTGGATTTTTAAAAGTGCTATTTTGTGGAACATCCTTGTCGGAGGTGGAGATCGAGGGTGCAGGGGACTCCTTACTGCTAGAAACACGGCTTCGGAGCGAGGACCCGCTCTCCTCAACCCGGCCTGGAGTTTTGCAGAGTCAGTAGGAGGGGCAGCGACCGCACCTGGCCTCCTTTCTGGGAAGTCAGAGGATGGTGTAGTAGGCTTTGGGTGGGAGGGAGGAGAGAGCATTCTTGACAGAATGTTTACATAATAAGACAAAGAAATGGAAACTCGTTTCCTTGGGGATCTCTGAAGACAGGAGAAAGTCTGATCATCTAGCAAGATGAAAGTGTGCCTCTGCACTCAGAGGAGTAGATAAGAGTGTCAATTAGTTGTTCCTAAGGTTTAGACCTGTCGGAAATGGAAAACAAGTAAAACAAACAAACAAACAAACAAACAAACAAAGCAAAGCAAACCAGGTAACTCAGCAGAACATTACGAAAAGCCGAAGTTGAGTAACACCGGCGCCCAGGTTGGTCTGGGATGTGGATTTCACGCCGGCGGGATTGGAAACCCTCCACTCCTCCTCGGCATCCCTCCACCTCTTTCTCCGACGGATCTCTTCCCCTC
>NW_021881460.1:0-708 GCF_006229205.1 Suricata suricatta
ATCCCCACTCTAATTGCTGGGCACTTGGTGGAGAGTCAGACAGAGCCTGAGTTCCTCTCACCTTGCCTTTCTTTGCATAGGACCACCACCTCACAATTTGAAAAATCACAATTGAAGCCAAAGTATTCTCAGTATATTGTACCCACAGCAGTGCCATCAATCCATGAGAGAGGACTGGGAAGATGAAGAGAGGCTTCAGCTCTGGATCACAGATTCCCAAGACAGCCTCAGCAACAAGTAGCTGGCAGCCAGAGGAGAAAGGCGAATGCCCTGCTTCTCTCAGGAAGAAAGTCCTATGAATGGGAGCTTAATAGCCAGGGAGACTTATTTTCTTAGCTACATCAGCTTCGAGTCGTATCTCTGCCTCACCGACCTGGGAGGAGGGAAGGGATCAATCTTCGATCAAACACCACACACTTTTGCCTTTCTTATTAAATTTTCACAGATTTTTCTTGAGTGGACGTTTCTTCACTTACTATGTATCTTTAGGACAATTTGAAGGGGGTTTACAGGATTTTTAAAATATAATTTTGACCAGTTTCACTGGACAGCATGTCAGTGGAACCTCATACAATATCATGCCAGAAGCTGATGTCTTTAAAGCAGATGTCTTAAGTGACATAAAATGACAATGATTTGCCCATTTCATCTGAATCAAACTTTCTTTACTCTGAGAACGAAGGACAAACTCCAGTCATTGACCCACAT
>NW_021881461.1:0-708 GCF_006229205.1 Suricata suricatta
TCGTTTTACATGATGTCTTCTGTTTTTTCTTTAAACATTTTTTAATGTTTATTTCTTTCTTAGAGACAGAGAGAGACAGAGGGTGAGCAGGGGAGGGGGAGGGCAGGGGGCAGGTATAGAATCTGAAGCAGGCTCCAGGCTCCGAGCCTGATCTGGGCTGAAGTCAAATGCCACCCAGGTGCCCCGTATAATGTCTTCTTTAAGTCCGTAGACTATTCCTGCCAAATAGATGATTTAATCCAATGGTAAAAATGGAGAAATTGAGGCTAAGATAGATGTAAGTCACAAAAGCTCACCAGCTCATCTGCCAGAAAAAAATCACCCAAGATAAAGAAGTTGAAAAGGAAGAAAAACAGGGCTCATTCGGGTAAGTGTCCAACATTCAGCTCAGGTTATGATCTCATGGTTGAGTTTGAGCCCCACACTGGGCTCTGTGCTGACAGCGCAGATTGGGATTCCTGGTATCCCTCTTTCTCTGTCCCTCCTCCTCCATCTAGCCCTCCCCCTTCCCACACCCAAGTGAGCTCTCTCTTTCTCTCTCAAAAAGAAAGGAAAACATTTAAAAAATGGAAGAAAAACAGTTAGGTAGATATCTCAAGAATGTGTGGAAACTAAGAAATGGGATCTTAAGTCATCTTTCTACCACATTCCAGCTTGTAAGATACTCAGGATCTCAGCCTTTCAATAAATACTCTCTCTGCCTCTGTC
>NW_021881462.1:0-708 GCF_006229205.1 Suricata suricatta
CAGCGGGGCATCTTTTTCAGAAGGCTGCCTCCTCCTGCTGCTGTACATGTACATCACGTCAAGGCCCGATAAAGTGGCCTCGGAGACACAGTGGCTTCAACTAGAACAAGAGGTAAAAACCCCAGAGCCTCACCACCCCACCCCAACTAAGGGGAAGAGTTTCCCTAGCTGCTAAGAAGGTAAACTCAATTTGGGGCCTCCACACTACACAGATACAATACAGGTGGGCCCCAGGGTGTCCCAGAACTTGGCAGAGCTGCCTAATAATGGATCCTACCCTGGCTTTGGGGCCTGGAGGCAAATGGGTTGTTGGAGAGACAGGTATTGATCCTGAGTCTAGCCCAAGAAGGTCCCCCACCACCATTCCTTGGATGTCACTGTGTGGACCAGCAGCTGCTAAGGGAACCTGCAGCACTTGCAGAAGCCTGAGAAAGCCCTCACTGTGATCAGGCTCTTGTTCTGCCACAGATGGAACAGTCTGCTCTTGTTCTAGGCCGTGTGGCTCCTGGCTAAGCTTGGTGTGCAGAGCCCTGCCTCCCCGGTCACTGGCTCTAACTGCCAGTGCAACGTGGAGGTGAGTGCCCTGGCCAATGGCGTGGCAACTCTAGGGGTGGGGGAGGTGACCCTGTGCAAGGACCTGCCCCTTGTAACCCTGGTGCCACCACCCAGAGCCTTCCTCACCTGGGGTGGTTAGGAAAGGTGCCATCC
>NW_021881463.1:0-708 GCF_006229205.1 Suricata suricatta
TGAAACTGAGTCTCACATCAGACTCCGTGGTCTCAGCATGGAACTTGCTTGGGATTCCCTCTGTCCCCCCTTCACCCCCTCCTTCACCTCTCTCTCTCAAAGCAAATAAACTTTGAAAAAAATAGTAAAGAAAAAATACTTTCTTAGACAAACAAAAATTGAGAGACTTCATTGCTAGTAGAACTGCTGCGCAGGAAATTTTAAAAGAAGTTCTTTAGTGACAAGGAAAATAATATAGGTTAGAAACTTGGATCTACCTAAGTAAAAGGAAAAATATTGAAGAAGCAATAAAAGTAAAATAAAAACTTCTGCCTTTCTTATTTATAATTGACAGAACAGATAAGTGTGTTCAATAATAATAGCAACAGTGTATTGATTTGTATGCCTATGTATATATCCTATGTGTCATATGTATACTTAAGTATTCTTATTTATCAGTGAAATGAATGACAGCAAAGATACAAGGGACAAGAGGGAGGAATTAGGATTATTTTGATATTATAAGGTATTCACATTACCTGTGAAGTGCTGTAGTGTGTTGTAGCCTAATGTTGAAGAGACCACCAAAGTCGAACTGAGACAAGGCAAACCTTTATTCAAGGCCAGACCAAACCTGAATTCCAGGTGGTAAGGAGCAGAGAATGGCCCCAACAATGAATACATTGAGATTATATAGGCACACATAGGATTCTGTGTTAGCCAATTACA
>NW_021881464.1:0-708 GCF_006229205.1 Suricata suricatta
AGTGACATTAAATAGCAAATAAAAGAACACTCCAATAGTTGAGAGAGATCATGGAAAAGAGGAAAGAGTGTTATAGTTTAGTACCTTGGATGGCACTTTTCCCTTACCTTTTAAGCAAGAAGCCTTGCATTTTCATTGTGCACAGAGCCCTGCAGATTATGTAGATACCCAGGTCTGGAGACATACTCAACAAAAATGAATGTGTGTCTTTTGCCAAAAGACATGTATGAAAATGTTAATAACAGATTTATTCATAATGACCCCAATCAAGAAATAACCCAGTAGTTTATCAAAAGTAGAACATGTCAACTGTATATGTATATATCTATACTAGAATACTAGATATGAATGAAAATAAACAGATTATTGCAACAAACAGCAACATGAATGAATCTGACAGATGTGATGCTGAACAAATATATCAGATACAAAAAGAATATATACTCTGTGTTTTCATTTATAAGTTCAAAAAACAGGCTAAACTAAATAAATGCACAACGACAGAGTCAGAATAATGATTACCTTTTGAGGGTTCTGAGAGGGAAGGCACAGAGACTTCCGAGGAATGTTTTATGTGTTAATTTAGGTGGTAGTTAAATTTATACATTTCTAACATGTAAAAATTAATCCAGTTGAACCCTTAAAGATATGTGTAATCACACCTCAAAAGGAGGGAAAAAGAACAAGTTATCTTTCTCAAAATCGTAT
>NW_021881465.1:0-708 GCF_006229205.1 Suricata suricatta
GTCTCTTCCTCTCTCTCAAAAATAAATTTGAAAAAAATTAAAAAAGTAAAAATAAACTAAATAAATTAAAACATTAAATAAAGAAAACTTCAACTCTGTACCTTCCCAAGGCCTGGACCCATGAACCGTGAGATCATGGCCTGAGCTAAAGTCAGATGCTTAACCAACTGAGCCACCCAGGTGCCCCTACAATCTTTTTCATTGCTTTTTTCAACTTTTACCCATTTCTTTATCTGTGCATGTATCAATACTACTGATATTATTACAGTAACCCGATAGTATCTGCTGGTATGAGATACGAAAATCATAGTGAACTCTAATAACAGAATAAGAATTGCATAACTGTGTAGGGGACGGACTGGGCATATAAGGTGCCGATTTCCCAGAATTCCTTTGGCCGGGAAGCAAAGTTGACCACACGTCCTGGGGACGGCGGGAAGATGGCACACCCCATCTGAGGTCACAAAAGAAGCCTATATTTCACGTCTACATCATTGTTCTTGTGGTCGAATGCAAAATGGTGTTGAATCCTTCTTCCTACATGGACAGAGAGTAGATGCATGTATGTAGAGTGACAAAAAGTGCTAAGCAAGCCAAAATATTTTTATTGGACTTTGATATTTATGAAGGGAAGGAAAAATAAGATAAAAACAGAGAGGGAGGCAAACCATAAGAGACTCCTAAATACAGAGAACGAATTCATGGAGG
>NW_021881466.1:0-708 GCF_006229205.1 Suricata suricatta
TGTCTGTCTGTCTGTCTGTCTGTCTTGGGTATGGGAACTGGTAGCTATTGTTCTTATGAGTAAATATTACCACATCAAAACAATGATTGTTAAGCCTGGCAGGGTGACAAACCAACTGTATTTAATACTTTGTTTTCAATGTTAAAACTTGGTGTTGCCCTTTTACCATTGCTCTTTCACAGACTCTGGAGACAAATTCAAGGCCAAACCAAGGACAATGCCTGTATTAGTGAATTCATTAATTGGCACAATATGTATCTATGTATTCTAACGCATAGCCTTGTTTTGCTGGCTTTGTCCATACCTGATAATGTATGTACCCTCAACTCTAAAGATTTGTTCCATGTTTTCTGGAGATTCATCAGAAGTTTATGTTTAACATGTGCTAAAAAATGTCTGATTGTGAGCCATGTCACTCCAAACCTAACAGCTCCTACTACCTGCCCTGGGTGCTGCCTTCTTGATACGTTTACCTACTGTTACCAGTTGAGTTGTGTCCCCCTCAAACATCTAGTACCCTAAAATGTGATCTTATTTGGAAATAAACTCTTTACAGAGGGAATCAAGTTAAAATAAGTTCCTTAGAGGTCCTTAGAATGGGTCCTAATCCAGTATGACTGGTGTCCTTATTAAAAGGGGAAATTCCACACAGAGACAGATGAGCACAGAAGGAAGAGGATGTGAAGAGATACAATAAGAAGACATCCA
>NW_021881467.1:0-708 GCF_006229205.1 Suricata suricatta
TCACCTACCCAGCTAAATCTGCTGAGGGACAGTCCTCGCCCCTGTGAGAGGAAGAGAGAGAAACAGTGACATTGTGATCAAGGCAGGAAAAAATAAAGTCTTTGGCAAACAAGAAGCACCAATCAGGATCGTACTGAGATGGTGAACAGGTTAGGACACTTGCCACTTCTGACGGGGGGGGGGGGTCTGGGGGCAGCGTGGGGAAGGGGCTGCGCAGAGGGCCAGCAGCACCCTGTGGCCAGCGGCCCCCTCGGCGTTCCAGCCGGACCGCGTGGTAAGCCTTCTGGGATGAAGCTGTGAGTCCAGCCCTCTTTGGGGTCCATTTAGGGATTTCCGGAGAGGCCTATGAACGGTGGCAGGTGAGGACGGCGCGCAGAGGTCTTACCTTTCCTTGGGATGGAGGAGGCGTGCGCGGCGTCACCTGGAAACACACACGGACGGGTGAGTGGGGCGCCGGCCTCTCCCTCCCAGGCCTCACCTCCCTGCTCCCCAGGGGCTCCCGTCCGCTGGGGGGAGGGGGGCCTGGGTCTAACAGGTCACCCGCTGTCTTCCCGCCCCGCCTTCCTGTCCTAGTTCAATGTCAGAGAGCAGGGACCTGAGAGCCCCGCACGCAGCTGGAGGTGCGTCTCGCTCTCCACCGCGTCACACTCCTGCGTCCCGCTCTCCTCCGCGGCACGCCCCTGCGTCCCCGCTCTCTCCCGTGGCACA
>NW_021881468.1:0-708 GCF_006229205.1 Suricata suricatta
TCTTGAGGTTTGTTTCATTCAGGTTTTATCCCACTGATTTCACAGGCCACAGAACTGGTGAGTAATTGTGCTGGCCCGTTTGGCTGCTAAGCGTCAGTGTTAAGAGGGAAATTCTGGACTCGTCCTTCGTCGCCGCGTCCATGTCTCTGCGCCAGGCAGCCCGTCTCTCTGGAGGTGGGGCCTGCATGGAACGCAAGAGCATGCTAGCCTTTGGGCGTCAACCCTGCGAGCGTAAATCACGGATTTCCTTGAACTGTTCCGGGGACGTTACCGTTGTCACGGTGCCGAAGGTCAGGGCCTAGTGACAGCGCAGCCCGGCAGCCGCCCACCCGGACAGGACACACAGGTGCACTCCTGCCGGTCACGGCTCTGTCCTCCCTTGATGCCCGTGGCGTCACCTGTTCTCAGTGTGTTCTGTCGGCCCATCGAGGTCTGCACGTGCAGGTGGGAGCCAAGGTCTCGTGCGTGTGTTAGGGCCCAGCTCCCGGGCAGTGGCCGCCTGCCTGTGCAGTGGAGGAACGGCGAGGCCACTCTGCTTCCTCGGAGTGTCCTCCTCGGTGCTGCTCTGGCCACGCGTGTGGCTGGATGTCAGGACAGATGCCTGGAGGCTGCCCCGGCCCCCTGAAGGGCAAGTGACAGAAAGAGGGATGGGGAAGGATTGCACTTGGACGGCAGGTGCTGAAGCCTGGGCCGCCACAGTCAGTGGGC
>NW_021881469.1:0-1505 GCF_006229205.1 Suricata suricatta
TCCCTAGCAGGGCTATTGCTGGGTCATAAGGGAGTTCTATGGATAGTTTTTTGAGGAACCTCCACACTGTTTTCCAGAGTGGCTGCACCAGTTTACATTCCCACCAACAGTGTAGGAGGGTCCCAGGAGATGGAGTTTTTAGCTGGGTGGCCGTATGTCTGGCTAACACTGAGGATTCTTTTGTTAAGGAGAAAGTTGGGGAAGGAGGAGAGGGGAAGGCAACTGATAGACTCTGCCTCAAAGTCTGGATTTAAGTGGCGGCAGAGGGAATGGAGAGTAAGGGGAAAATGGGTGAGATGCTTAGTGACACAATGACTGGGCTTAACCACTGATTACAAATGGCCTGGAGGTGCCTGCGTGGCTCAGTCAGTTAAGCATCTGGCTCTTGGTATTGGCTCAGGTCATGATCTCACGGTTCATGCGTTGGAGGCTTGTGTCCAGTTCGGAGCTGACAGTGTGGCGTCTGCTTGGAATTCTCTCTCTCCCATTCTCCCTCTCTGCCCCTCTTCCATTCTCTCTTTCTCTCAAAGTAAATAAATAAATGTCAAAAAAAAAAAAAAAAGAGATGGCATGAAAATAAGAGAGATTTTGGAGCCTGAGTAAAAAGAAGTAATGGAAATAAGAGTTAAATGTGCCAGGCACTGTTCTAAAGGCTTTCACATGTATCTTACATCGATTCTTTATAACAACCTGATGAGATAGGTTTTAGTGTTATCTTTTTTTTTGCAGATGGAGAAAACGGGGCACAGGGAAGGGAAGCTGTTTGCTTAAAGTGATCCTGACAGTAGCAGTTCCAGAATTGGAACCCCGCTTGTTCCAGAGCCTGTGCCCTTGACCACTATGCTTGAGGTGGCAGAAGTGAAGAGAGACACAGGAATACATAGATTCATATGCTCAAAGCATGTCTGTTCTCTACATTGATTCCTCTTTCCTTTGAGTATATTTAACTCCTGTGGTGCTCAGTGATAGGTGGTAAAGACAATGTGTTGAATGAATTTCACAGGGAGGCTTGGAAGCATACTGGAAATGCTGACAACCTGTCCCTTGTTTTGGTCATTGACAATTTCAAGCCTTGGCCAGGGATGGGCGCTGAGCGCTGGCCATATGCCTTGTGGGGGCTGGGAGTGGTTCTGGGGGCTGTACCCTGGTAGATCTCCCAGCCTTCCAGGAAGTAGAGTGCCCAGAGCCTGTGTTACCAAGCTCAAATGGGGCAAAAAGGGAAGGAAAAGCCAAGCAGCAAGCTTGTGGAGCCCAGAGCCTTGGGTAGCTTATGCCTGACAGATTCAAAACAGGGAGCTTTGAGTATGGTGTCTGGGGGGAGAGTGGGCAGCTCTGTGCTCCAAGGTCTTGGGGATATAGATCTAGAAAGGACAGAAGGGATTTGTTTAGTGGCCAAATACAACTTGGAAATGATACTCTCTGTCTCCTGTTGCTGTTTTGCAGAAAGCATGACTGAGGCCAAGTCTATGCCAGGGCTATAGACCAAGAATGGAGTAATGTCTGCA
>NW_021881470.1:0-708 GCF_006229205.1 Suricata suricatta
GAAGCAAGCTTTTTCTCATCAGGTGGGACTAGATGTTGTGGGAGTGCAGGAAGAGAAAAGTAAATCAAATGGGAAACAAACATGGGAGAAGCTCCTTGGGGACAACATGATTATAAGGCAGCCAGGTGGAGAATGGGGTGGGTTGAACACACAGGGAGAACATCAACAAAACCCCAGAGGAATGACATAGCATGATGAGAGGAAAAATAGCCAGTGTTCACTATGGCTCAAGGGTCAAGACCAAAGAACAGAGAGTACGAGAAAAGTCTAGAAAAATGCAGGAGTCAGTTCACCATGGAAGAACTTGCGTTTGAGGACAAGCAGTGTAGACATTAATTTGAATGTATGGCTGAAATTGTGTAAGTGTAGGTTGTTGTTAAGGATAAGGTTAGAAAGGTAGGCAAGTATTCTACCATGGGCCTCTGCTTTTATGCCAAAAACATTTTTTTAATTCTTTTATTTATTTTTGAGAGAGAGAGAGAGAGAGACAGAGCACTGGTGGGGGAGAGGCAGACGGAGGGGGAAACACAGAATCTGAAGGAGGTTCCAGGCTGTGAGCTGTCAGCACAGAGCCTGATGTAGGGCTTGAACCCACAGAATGAGAGGTCATGACCTGAGCCAAAGTTGGATGCTTAACTGACTGAGCCACCCAGGTGCCCTGTATGCTGAAAGTTTTTGAACTTCATCCTCTGAGAAGCAATCATGCAC
>NW_021881471.1:0-708 GCF_006229205.1 Suricata suricatta
TACAGACCTTCGTTTTGGTAATTGCTGCCTCTCCACAAGTTTTCGGAGACATTGATTCCTTACCTGCAGAATCGAGCCTTGCTGATTCTTGCACATGAATCTTGGGAAAGCAACCAAGTTTAAGATAAAGAGCTGACCTGTTTTACTGATTCAGGCTTTGACATTGCAGGGCGGGCCCAAGGTGCAATCTATAGATATCTATAGATGATCTACATGTCTCAACATAAAACCATGCCATCGTCATACAGTGACCTCTGCAATCGCTGCACTTACGTGTGTGCTTCATCGGATAAAGTGTCCTTATGAGACCCTCATGACCACAAACCAGACAAAGCCTGTAAGCAGTTCAAGCAAAAGCTAGAAACAAGGTTATCAGGGAACTATTAAAGGCGTCCCCAATTTCAAAATTGAAAAGAGGAGTCATCCTGCGCTAATTACGAATGACACCTCTGAGAGAGGGAAAGGAGGCATATTGCCCGGGAATGCTTTTGTGTCAGGATCATTTTGTCTGAGTGGAAGTGATTTGCTGTGGGCCTTTATATAAATAGTCAGTGCTTGGTTCTCGGCCTCTGGATGTGACTCTGTGTTCTGGAACTTTAAAGCAAAAGGGTCGTATTTATGAAGTTACAACTTCACGCTACTTTCGTGGAAGATAAATGCACTTGCATTCATGGCATATTTGAATGTTGAAGAGAGCAACTGACATCT
>NW_021881472.1:0-708 GCF_006229205.1 Suricata suricatta
TATCTTTCCCTCTTCCCCTCCCCCTGGTCCTCCATTAGGTTTCTCCTGTTTTCCTGTTAGACCTATGAGTGCAAACATATGGTATCTGTCCTTCTCTGCCTGATTTATTTCGCTTAGCATGACACCCTCAAGGTCCAGCCACTTTCCTACAAATGGCCAGATTTCATTCTTTCTCACTGCCATGTAGTACCCCATTGTGCATATATACCACATCTTCTTGATCCACTTATCAGGTGATGGACCTTTAGGCTCTTTCCATGATTTGGCTATTGTTGACAGTGCCGCTATGAGCATTGGGGTACATGTGCTCCTATGCATCAGCACTTCTGTATCCCTTGGGTAAATCCCTAGCAGGGCTATGTTCTTAAAATAAATTATTGGGAAAGCGTTTACTCTCTGCTTATCCAAATCAAATTGTGCTTAAAAATAAAATTTCCAATAACAGCTTAGCCTAAATGATAAACTTAGTAAGCTTAGTAAGTTATAAACTTCATATAGATTATTAAAAGGTCATTAAAGATGTAAATGACTCCGAGTGGAGAGAAGGGGACAAAGGATTGAGACTGTAGAGCTGTGTCTGGGCCTCCCATGAGGCCACCGTGTTCTCAGCAAAGCAGGTGTGTGGTTATCAGAGGTTCCCAATAGTCTGTAGTCTGCCTCAGAAGTCACAGGGAGGGGCGCCTGGGTGGCTCAGTCAGTTAAGCGTCC
>NW_021881473.1:0-708 GCF_006229205.1 Suricata suricatta
CAAAGATACATGTGTTTTACCATAGGGTAGATGACCTTGCCACAGCCGGAAATCATTGCCCCTGCTGTGTGCACTGCATGCAGCCCCAGGGAGCAGCTGCCCCACAGCAGTTGAAGTTCAAGGCTCCCACTAGTAATGAGCACCCCCTGCTGCCACCTCTCACAGCCCTGTGCTCCCAGACACAGCCAGATACAAGGTTTCCGCTCCCTATTGTCACCCAAACTTTGTTGCTTGGCTCACCCTTTTCTCATTAAGAGCCATTCACCCATTCCCCGAACCCTTGTGCAGGGCCTCTGAAACCCTTCTCCATGATTGTCGTCAACAGCACAGTTTTTGCCACCATCCTCATCTAATACTTACCAAATGCTAACTCAATGCCAGGCAGGCGCTAAGCATCTAACATGGATTATTTTCTTCAGCCTTGTACATCCACTACATGACTGATCCTCCTTTTATCCTCATTTCATACAGTTACTGATGTTTTGAGAGGTTAAGTCACAAACGTAGCAAACAGGGGAACCTGGATTTTGGGTTGCTGCCGAAAGTCTAGACCTATGGTGTCCAATACTGTAGCTACTAGTCACACGCAGCTATTTAAGTTCAACATCACTCATCATCAGAGAAACACAAATCAAAACCACACTGAGATACCACCTCACGCCAGTCAGAGTGGCTAAAATGAACAAATCAAGAGACTATAGATGCTGG
>NW_021881474.1:0-708 GCF_006229205.1 Suricata suricatta
TTCTTTTTTACAGTCTTGTAACTATTTCCTTCTTTGTTTCAGTGTATAAGGAGCCTGGACCCTAGCTTGCATCTGTCCTGTCTTTGGTGGCAGTTGTATAGGATTTGGTGGAACAGAGGTGTTTGAACCGTACTTTTGACTTCATCTTTTTTCACACTCCCCACTAAAGCAAAGCAAACCAAAAACCTTCCTACTTAGTTTCTCAACAAGTTGAATATCTTCTATCTTCATTTGCTATTTCATGATGCAGGTCCTACAATTTCTTAAAAAGAGGAAATGTCAAATTCCATCCTGCTTTTTAATGGAAATTTCATACCTGATTTTCACTGCAAAGAAAAAGGCCCTGGTATCTTGCACAGTTAATATATCTGTAAGACTCCTGTGAAACCTCACCGGCCAGCACCTCTAAACTGAGATATTTCGACTGTGTTCTTCACCAGTTGTTTATAGCCAGGTCTCTCAAAGGGACAGACTCAACTGTGGTTAGAAAAGGCATTCTTATGGAGCACCTGGGTGGCTCAGTCTGTTAAGCATCCAACTTCAGCTCAGGTCATGATTTCATGGTTTGTGAGTTCAAGCCTCGCATTGGGCTCTGTGCTGACAGCTCAGAACCTGGAGCCTGCTTCAGATTCTGTGTCTCTTGCTGCCCCTCCCCCACATGTGCTCGCTCACTCTCTCTCTCAAAAATAAATAAACGTGAAAAAAAAA
>NW_021881475.1:0-708 GCF_006229205.1 Suricata suricatta
ATTTAACTGACTGAGCCACCCAGGCGCCCCAATTAGCATATATTTTTATATGCATTTCAGGTGTAGAGTATAGTCATTTAGTCATTCCGTACATTACTCAGTGTTCACAGAGATCACTGTACTCAGTCCCCTTGTCCTACTTCGTCCATCCTTCCACCCAGTTCCCCTGTGGTAACCAACAGGTTTGTCTCTATAGTTAAGAGGCTGATTCTTGGTTTCCTCTTTTTCCTCCCTTGTGTTCATTTGTTTTGTTTCTCAAATTCCACATATGAATGAAATCATATGGTATTTGTCTTTCTTAGACTGAATTATTTCACTTAGCTTTATATTCCCTACCTTCATCCATGTCATTGCAAATAACAGATTTCTTTATTTTTCATCACTGAGTAATATTCCATTGTATAAACATATCACTTCTTTCTCCATTCATTAGCTGACAGACACTTGGGCTCTTTCTCTGGTTGGCCAGTGTTGATAATGCTTATGTAAACACTGGGGTGCATGTGCCCCTTCAAATCTGTATTTTTGTATCCTTTGGGTGAATCCAGCAGAGCAACTGATGGATTGTAATGTAGTTCTATTTGTATTTTTGAGGATCCTTCATACTGTTTTCTAGAGTAGCTGCACCATTCCCACCAACAGTGCAAGAGGGTTCCCCTTTCTCCACATCCTCACCAACATATGTTATTGCCTGAGTTGTTAATTTTA
>NW_021881476.1:0-708 GCF_006229205.1 Suricata suricatta
GAGCAAAGGAATGACCTGAGATCTTGTTAATGGGCAAATTCTGTTTCTGAGGATCTGGGAAGAGCCTGAGATTCTGCCTTTCTAACAAGATAACACCTTGCCACTGTTCCAGGGACCAATTTTGAGTAGCAAGGTCCTAACCTAGTTACTTCCCTTCCCCTACTCCCTCTAATTAAAAATATGTAAACAAAGAATAAAAGAATTGAGTCCCTATAATGCCCAATTTAAGAGTGTGAAACTCTCTGTAAACAGTTGCCTGCCAGACCTTCCTGCAAGGACATGGTAGCTTTTCATGTCTCTAGTGCTAGGTTCAAGCTGTAGAATCACTAGGTGATGGGAAGAGAAAGCCCTAGTGGAGATACCCAATACCTGTTTATGATCCAACTACTGCAAAGTGGCTAAAGTTCCAGCGATGCAGGAAGCATCTGATTATTGTGACTGGAGGAAAATGCAGCTCATGAGTTAGCATAACAATGAATATTCATGGACCTGGAGTGATCTCCTTAAGGGCTCTTAGACGGACTATAGGACAGCTTCCCACCCAACCCCAGGATGATCAGGTGGCAATAATTAAAACATACAACAGGCTTCCAAGTTGTGAATTCAAGGGCAGATTTGGATCTCACAGAAATAACATTTCAGCAACAGTGCCCGATGCTGAAGATGCTCTACAGTTTACAAAGCACTTTGGCATTTATTATTTTATCC
>NW_021881477.1:0-708 GCF_006229205.1 Suricata suricatta
CCTTACATGGAAGATTGATTTAATAAACTATAGTAGTCCACAGGTTTGATAACCTAGATGAGACAGACCAAGTCTTTGAATGACACAGTGTACTACGGGAAGGAATACATTATCTGAATAGACCTATATCTTTTTAAAAATGCACTCAATCATTAATGACCTCCTAAAACAAAAAACACCAGGCCTAGATGGTTCACTGGTAAATTATACTTAAAGAAAAAATTATACCAATTCTCTGCAATCTTTCTCAGAAGATAGAGGCAGATAGCAAACTTCCTAACCATTTCATGAGGATAACATTACCTTAATACCAAAACCAGAGAAAGACATTATAAGAAAAGAAGCTAAAGGCCAATATCTCACGTGGACATAGATTAAAAAATCCTCAACAAAATATTAGCAAATTGAATTCAATAATGTATGAAAATAATTGTACTACATGACCAAATAGGAGTTATCTCAGATATGCAAGGCTAGTTAAATATTTGAAAAGCAATTAATATAATCCATCACACCAAAAATCTAAAAACAGAAATATTAATAGTTCTATCAATAGATAAATATAAATAGAAAAAAATTAGAATAGAATAGACAAAAACATTTAACAAAATCCAGGATCAATTCATGATAAATAAGTCTCAGTAAACTAGGAATAGAGAACTTCTTAAACTTGATAAAGAGTATCTTCCCCAAAACTACCACTAACAT
>NW_021881478.1:0-708 GCF_006229205.1 Suricata suricatta
GGTGCATTGTCTGGGGACCAGGAAAGGGGGACCGGGAGATCATAATTCACGGTCATGTCTCTATTCTGTGTCACAACATTCGATAAATAGGCTTCCTTTCTTCGCTTCAATGTCTGCCCACCTCAGCGGAACCACGTGAGTGAACTGGGTAGAATTTTTAATGTCTGTCTTGGATTTTCAAGAGCTGGTATGAAATCCAGTGTTCGACGAATGCAAACACAACCCATGATAGAAGCTGAAAAATCACCTTGAGGTCTGATTACACACGAGAAGCACGGGTCGCTGTAAATTTTGATCGTTGGAAATGAACAGTGTGCTCGTGTTGGATGTAAAACTCCCGTGAGTTAGAAATCTGCTTGGCCATCAGCTGTTTAACGGTTTAGCCCTGCCTTTGTTAGTTAGCGGAGACATTGTTGGTTGAAGCCGTCACCTGCAAAATTCCCACCTATAAGGTCATTTTGGAGCAGGAAAATGACAGACCAACAATGTGCCAGCTTCGGCTGCCTTGCATGCATTTGTAAGAGAAATAAATCCGTGATTGAGTTAGGCGTGTGTTTCCCAGGTAATGGACATTCCTATCGCATGTGGCCAAAGCCTCACGTAAATTCAGCTTGATGCATTTCCAGTTCCCCAACATCCTGGTTCTCTTAGACTCCAGATGTTACACATTAAATCGATGTGGTACATTTTATGATGCAGGACGTTTTC
>NW_021881479.1:0-708 GCF_006229205.1 Suricata suricatta
TATCTGTAAACTCCCTTTTGCGCTATAAGGTAACATTCACAGGTTCCAGGGATTAGGACCTGGGTATCTTCGGGGCCATTACCCGGCCTACCACGTGGCACATCCCAGATGGGCTGGGAAGCAAAAGGGCAGCTATGAACCGGCTGCACCCCCACAGCTCTCCCATGGGGCCTGAGACAGGGGGCGTCCTCTAGGCCATGGTGGGACCTCTGTGGCAACCCCAGGAGAGCCCGGGACACATCTCTCTCCTTAGCCGTGAGGCAGCACACGATACACAGTGCCACGGAGCAGCGAAGACACGTCATCTAATCAATCAATCCATGTATTAACCTACCGTGTCCTGTGCAGGGGCGATTCAGACCTGGGGCCCTGTTGGGTTCTCTGACTAGGAGATTCACTCATCAAACATTCATCGAGCCCCTCCTAGGTGTCAGGCACTGTTCTGGGCACTGGGGATGTATCGGGAGACAAAAGCCCCACAGCCGTCTGCCCTCAAGGTGCTGACATTCTACCAGTGAGGACAGACAGTGGGCAATCACCGCAAGTGGATCGTGTAGGACGTTAGGAGGTGATGAGGCTGTGGAACAACAGACAAAGTAGGGCCAGGCAAGCAGGGTCAGGTGCGCCCACGTTCGGCCAGGCAGCCAAGGGCAGTGAGTGGATTAGTCAGGACAGACCTCATTGAACAGGTGAAGTTCAGGCGAAGAC
>NW_021881480.1:0-1505 GCF_006229205.1 Suricata suricatta
ATCCAAGTTGAAAATGGTTTCACTGGAGGACTTAAATAACAATGTGATTATTCCCTAACTTGTTTTTCAAAAGTGCTCTCTGTAAAGCACTTTAAAGGCCCCCAAACATCTAACAGAACCAATTTTATAAAGCTCCTTTTGAGACATAAAAATAATGTCCACTATATAAAATTGTGTTCTCACATAGGTTTTAATTCTTATTATCTCAACTAAAGCTTTATTAGCAGCTCACTGTAATAATGTGCTCATTATACATAAGAAGAAAAAACACTGATGTTTCTCAGCTTACCGTTTTTAATAATAAGCGAGTGTATTTCTCATTGTGTAACTTTGTAGAAATGGCATTTAATTCTTTTTTTATAGAATCAGTCTGGTGATCTCATTTTGACTTATTAAATAATTACTGCAGATTAAATTATGCTGTGAAACCTATTTCAGTTCTGGTAAGCCAAAACAAAAATGCTTCGAGAAATCAGAAAACTGAATTTGACACAATCGATCTAAACATGCTCATCTATTTCTTAGATGGTCGGCAGGAGTTGATGGGTGACTGCCGCTGCTTGTAACCCGGCCAAACTACCGGGGCTCTTAGAGATGCGATTGGAAATCTACTCCTTTTTTACTTTCAACTCCAGTCACCTGTGAACACATTTTTATGTAATTACTGTATTTCCTTCATTCTTTAATTTTGTATTTAACCATCCATTCCACAACATTTTGAGAAGCACATAGGCATCAATCCTTGTGACTTAAAAAACAAATAACACATTTTTTTTGAGACTAGTGATATATGTTCCAAGTAACCAATGACAATTTATCTTTTATTTTTTGGTAACTTTCAAAACCTGTCTACAAAGCTTTCTGTGCCTATTTTGGTACAGAGTGCTTTATTTATTTATTTATTTATTTAAAATGTAGTTCTACTGTTATTTTCTTTTCATCAAATTCTGTATCTATTTTTATTCCTTGTATACTATGTTCCTTGTTTTCGTGGAAGATTCTGACCGAGGACAGATTGCCTACATATTTTGTTGGATTACTTGTGATTATAGGCTATTGTATTCCTCTAAAGTTAATCTGCCTACATCAGGATTTTACATTTGGGAACCAGGATATGAAATTGCTTAAAAAATAAGAAAGAAAGGTCTTGCATGATATTACAATGTTTTATGAGTATTCTGGGAGCTCTCTCTTCTCTGAATCTATGGTGTGTACTTATATCTATTATAGCTCTTACTACCTTGTATTCTAATAAGTTTCTTCAATACACCCTCATCTCAAAATGAACAGAAACTTTAAACTTCTATGTTTAGTGGTCAGTATAACATTTAACACAAACTTTAACCTATTAATTAATTGATTAATTCATTAATTAATGTGTCAGGGGAAATATATGCTAGATAGTTAAAATATTGTGGCCCAGAATTCTCAAACTTTAGTAAATAGTTTGGTAGAAATAATTTATTTGCACTAGTTTTTTCCATGCTCTTATATTAATGCATTGG
>NW_021881481.1:0-708 GCF_006229205.1 Suricata suricatta
CTAAGCCACCCAGGTGCCCCTGGGAGTTGATGTTTTTTAACACATACCCCTGCAAGATAGAGAAGTTTGGGAAGAAGCCAGAGGATGTCATCTACTCTTCTATCTGATTGGAATTGTAACTTTTTAAAAATGTTTATTTATTTATTTTGAGAGAGAATGTGAGTCGAGTAGGGGCAGAGAGAGGGAGAGAGAATTCCAAGCAGGCTCTGTGCCGGCGCCCAGCACAGAGTCTGATGTCAGGCCTGAACCCACAAACTGCAAGATCATGACCTGAATCGAAACCAAGCGTTGGATGCTTAACTGACTGTGCCACCTAAGGGCCCTTTATTTATTTTTATTTTAACTTTTTATTTTGGAAAATTTAAACATTTATGAAAATTGCCCATACACCTGTCACTCATCTTCAACAATTAATTCACTGCCAATCTTAGCTCTTTTCTCTCCACGATTTTTTTTAAGGCTTTCAGACCCAGCATGAGTCTTGACTTAAGACGCTGAGATCTGGAGTTGCATGCTGTACTGACTGAGCCAGCCAGGGGCTCTGCTCCACAAATTATTTTGAGGCAGCTCCCAATTACTGTATCATTTCATCCATAAATATTGCAGTGTGAATCTCTAAGCAATACAGGATCTTCAGAAAAAAACATGACAAATTTATTAGACCACACACACATATACAGAATCCTTAATAACATCAACTATCCGGTC
>NW_021881482.1:0-708 GCF_006229205.1 Suricata suricatta
CTAATTGTTTTCTCTCCCCCTTCCTCACCCTTCCCTATACCCAGCACACATTCATAAAGCTAACAAGGTTCCCTGGGGATTGGGACCTAATTATTTGTTAATATATTGAAATGCAGCGATGTGTTAACTGCTCTAAAGTCTATAAACACACAGGGACTTACATTTATTTCCACATCGTCTTACCCCCACCCCCTACTGCACTTCAGAAGAGGAAACAGTCAGCAAAAGTGGTTTAAATGTGAAGCAGAGAAAATGGAGCCCAGGCCTCACAGACTCCAGCGAAGGCTAGGGCGTATTCCCCTTTTCAACGAAGTAGATGCAGAGAATGGCAAAATCGGGACATGGAAACTCTCCTGAACAATGAAATATAGGTGAATTGGACTAAATGAGAAATAGATCTTAGCATATTTTTTTAATTCCTTCTCCCGGAAGGCTAAGTTACCAACTTTATGAAATGTATTTGACTAGAAGTCAGGGCAGACTGATCTACAAATGGTAAACTTCTTCCTATAAATTACCTTATTTTATTTTATTTTATTTTGAGAGACGGAGGGGCAGAGAGAGAGAGGGCAAGAGTGAGTCCCAAGGAAGCCCTGCACCATCAACATGGAGTCCGACATGACGCTCAATCTCAGGAAGCGGAGATCATGAGGTGTGCTGAAATCAAGTGCTGGACGCTCACCGACTGAGCCATGCGGGTGTCCCTCC
>NW_021881483.1:0-708 GCF_006229205.1 Suricata suricatta
TCTCTATGACATTTCTATTTTCACCTCAATGTAAGTTATGAATTAACATCTCTGATAAGAAAAAATGACATGATTTCAAACCTGCAGACTTCGTGCTAACTTAGGACATTACCACTTTACAAGCCAAAATATACCTGTAATGTGTCTGTACTCTTCTGCACTAAGCTTATTAATTTATGCCATAACAGGGGTACCTGGGTGGCTCCATCGCTTGAGCGTCCGACTTTGGCTCAGGTCATGATCTCACGGTTCGTGGGTTCGAGCCCCACATCAGGTTCTGTGCTGACAGCTCAGAGCCTGAAGCCTGCATCGGATTCTGTGTCTCCCTCTCTCTCTGCCCCTCCCCTGCTCATGCTCTGCCTCTCAAAAATAAAAAAAAATTTAAATAAATGTAATTTATGCTGTAACAGTGGTTGTGTGCTGGGCTTTGGTTTTCTTAAAACCCTTCAGCATATTATTGGTAGAGTCCAGTGATTTACTATTTTCTAACTCAATCGACATTTTGATGAGTCATTACCCTGCTGCTCTTCACAAAGCAGGTGCTATGACCCAGGCACGGAATGTTCAAGGTCGAGTTGGGCACTCTGCAAATCAGTGTATTATAAGCCACAATATAATTTTTTAAAAATTTCTTGAGCAATTCAATTTAAGTAATCTTTCTTGAGTGTTGTGTATGCGTGTGTGTATGTGGGTGTGTGTGTGTGTGTG
>NW_021881484.1:0-708 GCF_006229205.1 Suricata suricatta
ACCTGAGCTCTGCTGAGTCTGAGTCTGTGATAGTGAACTCTTTTGCAAAGTGAAGAGTAATTTGAAGCAGAAAATATTTTCAGTAGCTGTTAACATGCTGCCATGGTAGATGTCCTTTGGTGACTTGTGTTTTTAAAGAAGCACTTTCTCTTTAGACCTTTAAGAACTCCGGTAAGGAAAGGCAGGCTCATGTGTATGTATGAAAAATCAGGAACATTCATACCCCAGTGTAGTGTTTCCAAGGAGGAAACCCTTGCCATTCAGTTTTATCGTCCCCTTTCCCTTACAAGCCCTAGATGAGTAAGCATGCCGAGTCCTCGTCCTTGGTGTGACTGTTTATACGACATCACGGGCTGTTGCCAGGGGAGGGAGTGTCCTGCCAGGATTCAGATCGAGGCCAGGGCTGTACTGAGGGCAGGCAGCACCCCACACGCCTCTCAGAGCGAGCAGCCCCTTGAGGATGGGAAGAGGTTCCCAGGTTCCAGTGCTGGTGTCCTCCCCGCCCGCCATGGTGGTCAGGCTAGGCAGGTTATCTCTGGGCCTTAGTTTTCTCTTCCAGCAAGTATAAATCTTAGCGTAGAGTCTGTGTTTTTCCAAATTTCTCTAGCCGTGGAACTCCTTAGGGTCAACTGAACACATACGGGAGGTCCATTGGTCAAAGAGGAAAAGTGCAGTGGCTGTGGCTTCAAGTAAGGCCAGGGCTGTGCC
>NW_021881485.1:0-708 GCF_006229205.1 Suricata suricatta
AAAAAAAAAAATCAGACTTAAAATCTGTTGTGCCTAATATGCACCAGGCAGCAAACTTTCTCTTCACTGACCCACATCATCCTTGCAGAAAGCCTGTAGGTAGGTACCATCATCTCCATTTTTTTTTCAAGTACAAACTGAAGCCTGGTGAAATTATGTGATTTGTATGGTAAAAACAGAACCAGAGTCTGACTCCAGAGTCTTCACACTCAATCACTGTCAAAGGGAAATTGTACTGGTCAAGTCAAACAGACAAAGAAGGCTAACTGAATAAGGGAGAGAGACCAGTGCAGTTGGGTAGGGGTTGAATTCAACTCCAACGAAACAAAACATGGACAAGTTTTTAAGTCCTGGGGGTGAGCTAGTGAAACAACTGGAGAAGGTCAAGAGAGAAGGCTGGTCAGCAGGAGTAGGTTGTCCATTTGTTATGTGGTGTGTAGGCTCCGCCCCTCCATCGGAGACAAGGGGATAAAGGGCACAATCCTTAATGACTACATTTTAAAGGGACCGCTTCCGGGTCCTTGAGAAAGACATTCCCTGGCTGCAAAACTGGCAAGAGGCTGGGAGCAGATTTATATCTCAAAAACGCAGAGCAAGAACTTACACTTTTAAGGGTTTTGGGGTAAATGCTTTCAGAAAAGGGAGATCAGGGGCCTATAATCCAGAAGAAAATTGTCTAAAATTTAGTCAAGCTGAGGGGGAACATTA
>NW_021881486.1:0-708 GCF_006229205.1 Suricata suricatta
TCTCTCTCTCTGCCCCTCCCCCAGTCACTTTCTCTCAAAATAAATAAAACTTAAATAAAAATAAAAATAAGTGTTTTTAAGAAAAAAAGTGAGTGGATTTAAAGAAGATATGAAGTAAATAACCAAATAGGTGGTCTACGAATATGGCAAAGATTGTAAAATGGTAAATGGTAAATAATGTCTGCGGCAAGGTCACGGTCCTGTGGCAAACAGTTGCCATGTGCAATGGGGCGGGAAGGGGCGGATGTCCATTTCTGCTCTTACAGGTAAAGGGAAGGAGCTGGGAGCCGGGAAGGGGCAAGGGGCGGGGCATCAGAACTTACGGTCCCTGGAGCTCATCTCTGCACAGTGCTTGTTCCTGACTGTGGACCTGGCAGACCAGCTTCTGTATAAATAGAAGGCTCCATCGATCCACTGCCACTTCTGTCTCTGCAGGTGACCACAGACGGAAGACAGTCAGCCTTCCTGACTGACAGCCAGGCGATCCCCTCAAGCCCCTCCAGAGCCCGTAAAAATCTTTAGTCGTCAGAAGCCCAGGAATGTGCACAGAATGAAAGAGAAAGCTCACTCCATTGAAAGAGGAAAACATTACTATTGATTTGGCCATATTTACTTCCGGTGTGAACATTTTTATTGATCACAATATTTTTACGGACTAAAATAGGTGGTGGTCTTTAAAGCACATACTCAACTGTGTATCTTGCTTCC
>NW_021881487.1:0-708 GCF_006229205.1 Suricata suricatta
GGGAAGGGCAGGAAGAAGAAGAGAAAACCACACGCGCGATCCCAGGTGATGGGAGGCGGCTTGCAGACGCTCATTTGGAAGTCAGGCCAAGATCCCTCAAGGCAAAGGAGAAATCCGGAGTACCCCCAGCCAAGGGCTCCAGGACAGGACAGGGATCCAGGAGAACCCACGTCCCTGGCCACTCCCGGACCCACTGTGTCCCGGAGAGCAGCGCTTACAGAGTGAGCAAGAACAAATAGTGCAGGGACCTGAGACTCCTTAGCTCTCTGTTCCCAGCCATAAAATAGGTATACACCAACGGCTCTCCCTTTCTCTGGAGACTGGTGTGAGGATCAAAGTTCATTTCACAAAACCAAAGGTGCTTTAGGAAGCATCAAGACCAAACACAAAAGGTCACTGGCTCTGAAGGCAGAGGCACTGGGTTCAAATCCTGTCTCCACCACTGGAAATGGACTATGATGACACTTACTTTATAGGGACGTTATAGTGCCTGGTGTCTGGCACAATACTCTCAATATTTGGCAGCGGTCTCGATGTTATGGTCATTATAAAAAATATAAACAAATATAAGGTATTCCGGTATTACAGTCTGATACCTATTTCCTAAGAACAATCACTCTTTTTTTTTAAATTTTTTTAATGCTTTTATTTATTTTTGAGACAGAGAGAGAGACAGAGCATGAGAGGGGGAGGAGCAGAGAGAGAGGG
>NW_021881488.1:0-708 GCF_006229205.1 Suricata suricatta
TAAGTTATACATGTTAAGAACAAAATTCAACTGAGTTTTAAAGATCTTACTGGTTTTATTCAATGATTCATGAATTGGGCAGAATCCAATCTAGCATACTGAAAGGAGTTCAGAGGAGCTGTAGAATATAAGAGACTTTTATAGTAAGGAGAGAGTAGAAGCAAAGAAGTTATACTAGGTAAAAAAAAATGTGTACTGGTTATAGCAAACTCACTTTCCTTTAGGGGATGGCAGGGACTTATTAGGAAGATTTTTAAAGATGTTTATTTACTTTGAGAGATAGAGAAAGCATGTGCATGAGTGGAGGGAGGGCAGAGAAAGACAAAGAAAGAGAATCCTAAGCCGGTTGCTGCACTGTCGGCACAGAGTCCAACATGGGCTCCATCTTATGACTTGTGAGATCATAACCTGAGCTGATATCAAGAGTAGGATGCTTAACCAATGAGCCACCCAGGTGCCCCAGGCAGATCTCTTGTTTGGCACAGATCAGGCAATTTCTGATTGACTGGTTTAAGATTCTGTTTCTGGCAGACTAAAACTGTAATTAAGTCTCAATTTGGCAATATGGGACTTAGCATAAGTGACTCAATTTTAGGCATGTTGTCTTGTCTTTAACATATGTAATAAATCAGACAAATTTATACAATTTATACACACAAAGATATACATACAAATTCATGTGTATGTATATTTATACTCAGCTAATGC
>NW_021881489.1:0-708 GCF_006229205.1 Suricata suricatta
GAATGCTAACGATACCTTCCTTCCCCATATGATAGATAAGCATCTAAGTCACCTACATCAATCACTATGGATAAAGATTATGCATAAATCTTCTACAAATCTATGTTCTGGGAAATTCATATCAAAGAAATTTATCATCAGAAATCATTGTCTAAGGCAAACACCACTTGCATGCTGTTCCCCATACACTTAACCTTAAATAAAGCTGAGTCTCAGTCAATGCAGAGATGCCTGCCTGGTGATCAGAAAGAAACTTTAGGGTCTCTCACTCTCACCAACACTATCCATCCTTTAGGGAACCCTGAACCTGCTGGAGCTGGACTCTGGCAATTCTTTTCCTGCTTGTAATGTTGGAACCATATATTTAAAAAGCACCCTGTGACAATGGTTTTGTAATGGACCCCTTTGAAGAGGTTGGGCTCATTAAAGAATGAAAAGCATCAGGAACAGGGTCAAGAATCATGATGTCAAGGCCAGCACTAGAGCAAGATACAGCTGAGTTGGCAAATCACTTTATTAACTTGCAAAAAGTAGGTCCCTTCTAGCTTTGCACACCCATATCTTTCAAAGGGCAATCCTCAATGAAACAAGACTTGATTTTTTTTAAAGTACAACTATACGCTCAAAATCAATATCTTGATATAAGTAGCAGATTTAATTCTGACTCTCAAATAATTCCATCCTGTGGCAGTGACCTTAGAAGTACAG
>NW_021881490.1:0-708 GCF_006229205.1 Suricata suricatta
GTCTCTCTCTCTGCCCCTCCCCTGCTCGCACACTCTCTCTCTCTCAAAAATAAATAAACATTAAAATAAATAAATAGGTAAAAGCCTGACAATCCCAAATATTCGAGAATGTGGGAAAACAGGAATTCCCCAAATGCTGCTAGAGGAATGGGATTTGTAGAGCCACTTTGAAGAGCATTTTGGCAATGTCTTATAGAGTTGAAGACACCCAGATTCCTAGATATTTACTTACTCTACAGAAATTCAAGCACATGGGTGCAAGGAGACCTTTATAAGAATATTTGCTGCATCATTATTTGTAAGAATACCAAATTACAAACACTTAAATGTCCATTGTTAAGAGAATGGGTAGATGGAGGTATAGAAGACTATGTAGCAGTTAACGTTAATGAACCAGAGCTATCAGTGTTACCACATATATAAGCATAAATGCTCAAAAATTTTTCATAAAAGCAAGAAAAAAAGTTGAAAAGCGTTACATCCAGTATATGAAGTTTAAAACCATTCAAAACTGTACTATAATGTTTATAAATGCACACATAAACAGACTACTCCGATGTGTAATATGGGGGTTATAATCTTATCCAGGATAGTGGTTCACAGGTCACAGTCTCAACCATCTGTGAGATTCTCTTTCTTTTCTTCCTTCCTTCCTTCCTTCCTTCCTTTGCCCCTTCCTTCCTTCCTTCCTTCCTTCCTTCCTTCCTT
>NW_021881491.1:0-1505 GCF_006229205.1 Suricata suricatta
TCATTTTCTCTTGTAGCTGTAGGTGAACAGTGCCCTTCTCATCAGCCTTATATTTGCTTCAGGAATAGGGGTTTAAGGATTAGAGACGTAGCAGCCATCTTGGATCATGAGGCAACCTTAAGGTCTTAACTCATGTTCTAAGCCTGGAAATCTGATGACTGTGGAGCCAGTACGCTGGCTCCCTGACAGCATGAAGAAAGAGAGTCTCAGGTTTAAGTCACTGTTATAGAGTAGAACCTAAAGTTACAAATACATGCTATTTCCTCTACACCACAGGAGAACTCATCAGATTTAAGTGTAAGTGTAGGATGAAGTATTTTAAAATACTTAAAACAATCTTAATCACTTTGGTCCTGTGACCAAACTTCAGTGTTTGAGGAAGAGTTGTTTGTCTTCAAAACACCTAAGGAAAAAAAATTAAACTTCATCTGATCAGAAGCTCATTAGGCATTCTTTTAGCACCATCACTTTGAGGGATTCACTTTTAAAAATAAAGAAGAAAAATCCCCAACATTCAGCTATACCCATAGTTTCAACTACCATTTGGCCCCAAGCCATCAAATACATTTTATCAGGACAGACCACGCCTGTGGACCCTAAACATCCATACCCATTGCTTTCTGGTATTTCAACATAAGCACCTAAAGCACTAAACTCAACAGAGTCAAAGCTGATTTCAGAAACTTCCATTCAAACCTGGATACCTTAACTCTTTCCAATCACAGTGACTAACTTCTATTGAGTTATGCCAGCCATAACTTAAGGGTCAGCTTAAGTGATCTCCCTAAATTCCTACACTCAATTCACGAGCAAGTACTGTCTATTTAAGTACTAAACATTACTCAAATTTGCCTGCCTCTTCTTTTTCTTCATTGTGCCCAGGTCACACAGTGATCATAGCTATTATATCCTGCCACTACAACCACCAAACCTTTCTACCTCAATCTATTTTGCCTTTTCCCCCTTTAATCTCTTTGAAAGCAGTGTGACTTTTTAAAAAGCTGATCTCATCATGCCAGTTCTTTGCTTAAAACAATATAATGATTCCCCATTGTCTTTATGATAAAGATCAAAATAAACATAGAGGTGCCTGTCAAATTATTGTTTTCCTTTTCTTCAGGCAAATACCAGTGGAATTACTGGGTCATCTGGTATTTCTGTTTTTAATTTTTTGGAGAATCTCCATACTATTTTCCAGAGTGGCTGCACCAATTTATATTCCCATCAGTAGTGCATAAGGGTTACTTTTTTCCCACATTCTTGCCAACACTTGGTATTTCTTGTCTTATTGATACTTGTACCAGCTGTTGTGACTAGTGTTAGGTGATACCTCATTATGATTTTGATTTGTATTTGCCTAATCGTTAGTGATGTTGGGCATCTTTTCATGTGTGTGGTGGACATCTGTATGTCTTTAAAAAAAACTGTCTATTCATATCCACTGCCCTTTTTAAAATCATTAGTGTCGAGTTGTATAGTTCTTTATATATTTTAGATATTAACCC
>NW_021881492.1:0-708 GCF_006229205.1 Suricata suricatta
TGGGTAACTCAGTTTTAAACTAATAGATGGTGTACAGCCAGGTGGACAGCTCTATCTTGGGGTTCAGGGGCAGAGAAGGGAGTCACAGTGACTCAAAGACAGAGACAGAGTAGGGCAGGGAGTATGGCCACATGGAAATGTAGCCTGGTATGGGTGTGGGAGCCCAAGCTTAGTGAGAAGGGTATCCACACAGAGGGGTGGGATTGTGAGAGCCACCACATCCTAAATATGGGTAGACAACACAAGTAGTATGAGGAGGGCATCCATGAATGTTGAGTGATGGAGTGGGGATTAGTGACATGAAGGGGAACTGATCAAAGGAAATATATTAAGGATGAATGGAATCCAGTTTTCTCACTGTTGGAGAAGGGAGTCACAGATGGAAAGGGAGAAAACCGGAATGAGATAATGTATTCAGAGATTGGAACTGAATGTATCAGTGAAAAAATCCTGCTTTTCTAGAGAGGTAGATGATAGGTAGGTTGACATAAGATAAATAGATGTGTGTGCCTAAGTGAAAACACATATCCTCTACCTTTCTCCACAGACAGTTCTTGGAAACAGTGATACTGTAAGAGCAATGAGCACATCTTTAGCTAAAATCTTGGCTTATTAACATCATTTTCCACTGAAAAGACATGGGCTTTTCAGAGAAATAGCTGATCCAGGCAGATGGAACACATGATGAGCCTGGAGCATCTTGTCCTG
>NW_021881493.1:0-708 GCF_006229205.1 Suricata suricatta
ATAAAATAACTGAATGAAATCAATCCTTTAAGAGAACAGAAGCTTACTGCGCTAATACTGAAGTGCAAGTGAAAAACAGGCCTCTAAGACATTTCAAAGAGGTGCACCTTGATGTGTTGCTCTTTGTTTTCTTATACCCTCTGTCTAGTTCAGTGCCTGGTTCGTGGAGATACTGAAACGCGTGAAGGAAGCTACCAGGCTTAGAGAGAAACTGGTGGGCTTGGAGAGTGGGGATGTTTCTCCCACCTTTTAATATTGGCATTTTTATATATTTGCCTGAGAATGTCTTAAGCGCTCTTAACCAAGGAGAAATATTGAGAGTTACAATTCCTAAACTTATGAGATTTCTCCCAGCTGTTGTCAAGTCATGTATTTTTCTGATAATGGAAACTAGTCCTCTCCTTTTTATACATATCTAGAACAACATAAGAGCTAGATTCATTGATTCTTCAGATAATTTCTACACAGCTTCATCCTTTTTGAAGAGGTAGGATGGATGTCTATCCAAAGTTTGATTCAGATGCCGAGATGGATAACTATACATGTACCCACACCATGCACAAAAGAGTCATGAAAACCTTTATTGACTAAAATAATGAGCCTTTTGGGGAGAGCAAGGCAGGCCTCTGAAATCGGCTGGAAAATGCCTGGAGAGAGGAAAAGGAGGAGACTGGCCTGGGGTTTCACAGTGTTTTAGGGGTTAGGGCT
>NW_021881494.1:0-708 GCF_006229205.1 Suricata suricatta
TGTTAAATTTCTAAAAATTACTACACAGTGTTGAATGTAGAAATGAATCATCAGTTGCATTCTATAACATATACACAATTAAAATGAATGACAACAGAACAATGGATGAAAGGAGAGATATGAATTATACTACCATAAATATGCAAGTATAATATCACTAAATTATTCATGATTTATTATATTATTTAAAGTTTGATTGTGATAGATTAACTTTAGTAAACTTTAAATGTTTTTAAATTAGTAAACTTTAAATTTAAATTAGTAAACTTTAAATTAAAAAAATTTTTTATGTTTCATTTATCTTTGAGAGAGAGACAGTGTGAATAGGAGAGGGTCAGAGAGAGAGGGAGACACAGAATCTGAAGCAGGCGCCAGGCTCTGAGCTGTCAGCACAGAGTTGGACGCAGGGCTCGAACACACGAACCCCAAGATCATGACCTGAGCCAAAATCGGATGCTTAACTGACTGAGCCACCCAGGAGGCCCATACAGTAAACTTTGGAGCAAACACTAGGAATTTTTTGAAAAGGAAATCTAGTTAATGAGGGCATACTGGAGATAAAATTGAATAGTAAAAATACTAAGTTAACCCAAAAGACAAGGAAAACTGGGAAAAAGAATAAAAATAGAAGAATAGAACACAAACAATAAAGTGGTAGACTTAAGCCCAACCAAATCAATAACTTCATTAAACATGAAAAGTCTTATT
>NW_021881495.1:0-708 GCF_006229205.1 Suricata suricatta
GTGGGTTCGAGCCCCACGTCCGGCTCTGTGCTGACAGCTCAGAGCCTGGAGTCTGCTTCAGATTCTGTGTCTCCCTCTCTCTCTCTGCCCCTCTCCTACTCATGCTGTGTCTGTATGACACTGTGATTTTTTTTTTAAATTTCAATGGAGACACTGTGATTTAAAGATATTCAGTTTTTCCATCACTGCCTCCTGTATCCATGTGGCTTATTGCTTGACATTATACACAATAAATAAGCAGTACAGAAAGGTTGGATAGTTATGGTTCAAGAATATACTTACTTTCTTTTATACATGCTGATCAATTACTGGAAAAATCCATGCAAACCTAGGATACTCTGGGCAATACTTTTATAGGTTAAGGATCCCTCTGAAAGTTTGTTTTTCTAATTAATTGTCTAATCATTTGTGTGATAAAAGTTAAAGGTCATTTAGCCAAAATTCACAAAATTATCCTTAGCTAATTTTTTGACCGTATAAAAATTTCTTAAACTCCCTGTGTTTACTTTTTTCCCCCAAAATACAGAATTTGGACTAGCTCACTAATAACCGTCTTTCTATTTTAAAATTAATTCATCTTGTTAGCCCAAAGGGAATCATTATAATTCTATCTACTATGTTGACATAGTCTCGTTGTAACAAAACTTTAGGATGCCTGGCTTGAGGTCTTAGATTTTATTTGCTGATTAATTCTCTGAGGACCTACTG
>NW_021881496.1:0-708 GCF_006229205.1 Suricata suricatta
CCTTGAAAACTGAATATAAATAAAATGCTATCACCATCAGAGACATCAACAAAAAGCTCATACCAAGATCTCTGAGCCTGTCGCTGTGTGTGCCCCTCATAAAGATCACAAGAAATAGCCCCACTGCAAACCGAAATCTCTCTCTGCTTGCCACTTCCCCTTCACTCTATGTAAACATGCTTCAACCTGGACATCTAGGATTCCTGACGGCCACCCTCAGAGCTCACAAGAAATAAGGAGCCTCATTACTTCTGCCCACCCGCCATTATCAAACTGAGAAGAATTAAAAGCCACAGCTCTCTGATCTCCAAGAACGGAGGTGTGCGGACACACCTCTTATGGACAGCAGTCTCACAGTTGCCTGAGTGAGTGAGTGCGAGCTGGGACCGGAGACTGTAGGGGAGGGAGAACTGGGCCCAGAGACTGGAGGCGCACAGTTCCTGGGACAACCGCTCACATGGGGCGCCGGGTATCCAGAGGTTCACTGACTTTCACAGCCACACAGTACCGCCAGGCAAGGCAGGAGAGAGACCAGGGGAAGAGAAGCAGAGACTGAATCACTCACAGCGCAATCCCTGCAGAGGAGAGATTCAGCCCGGGACTGAGGGCCCCTGAGCCCAGAGACAGAGATCGGTCCCCTCAGCGGGGGCTTCAGTCGGACCAGGCAGCTCACCGACTTCAGGTGGAGCCTGGGGAGAACTCTGACTT
>NW_021881497.1:0-708 GCF_006229205.1 Suricata suricatta
AGGTGGGCAAAATGTGTTTTGAATGACTATGCAACTTATCAGGAAAATTAGGACTTTGAGAATGAGAGAAGAGCTGTGAATAAAAGCCCTAGGACAACACAAGCAGACTTGAACAGCTGCAAGTCCCATTGTTACTGGACTAGTCTATCCAGTTTCCTGGTTGGTTTTTTAATTTTTATGATCAGCAGTAAAAAAACAAAAACAAAACACTTTTTGCAAAAGCTGCATTGTCATACCACTTTGCCTCCTTTTAAGTGTTTAAGAGGTCTCATAAAAACAAATTTCAGCTTTATAATCTCCTAATTAATAAGTTTCTTTTAAAAGAAAGAGACTTAAATTTTTTAACATGCCAATCTTTATGAACTACCCTGGAATTTAATTCAAAGTGTCTAGTTGTTTTACAACAAATTTGAAATTTTGAAAAGTAGAGAGTTTTTGATGTCTTTAATATGAACTCTAATGTGACCTTTATTAAGTCCCTTTACCTTTTTGAGCCCTGGTTTAATACTAGTAGTAGCAGTAGCAGTAGCAGTAGTAGTAGTAGTAGTAGTAGTAGTAGTAGTAGTAATAAAATAAAATCGATATGGGTACTAGAAATTCAAGTAAAACACTGTGAAAAGCTCCTTACATAAGTAAACGTACACCTAACATTAGTGGTAGTACTTTTATTCACTATCACTAAATTAACCATCTTTAAAAGAAGTGGAA
>NW_021881498.1:0-708 GCF_006229205.1 Suricata suricatta
AGTGTCAAATAAATACATGCAAATCTATTTTTTCACTAATAGCACATTGTCTTGATTAGTGTAACTTTAGTGTATCTTGAAGTAGGTAGTGATATTCATTTATCCTTGTTGCTCTTCATCAGTATTCTATTGACTATTGTGATTATTTTGCTTTTCCATGTAAGCAAATAGGATAAGTTTGTTGAAATGTATAAAATACAATACTGAGATTTTGTTAGGGGTTGTGTTGAATCTATACAACAAGTTGAGAAGGGCTGAGATTTTGACAGTATTGAATCTATCAATGAACATAAAAATACTTTTCCATTTATTTAGATCTTCTTTGATTTATTTCATCAGGCTTTATAATTTTCCTCATGTAAATCCTGTACATATTTAGTTAAATTTATACCTAAGTATTTTAATTTTTAGTATTAATGTAAATGATACTATCTTTTGAATTTTTAACATTTAATTGCTCACCCCATCTTGTGATGTCATAGACTCTGGGTCTGGAGTTCTTTTTTGTCCAGCAAGAGAGTAGACAAAGATTGAAATGTGAGAGAGGCTAATGTCTGAAACAAGACAAGATTCCAGAGTAAGGACCCTTGTTCCATTTTTATTAGGATAAGAAGGCTTACAACTATGATGCACGTGCACAAAGAGTCAATGAAGCCATAAACATTAACTCATGGGTGTGGGAGAAAGAAGGTTTTGAAGATACATTGT
>NW_021881499.1:0-708 GCF_006229205.1 Suricata suricatta
TGTGTGTGTGTGTGTGTGTGTGTGTGTACGTTTTTAAAAATGAGGATACTTAAGCTCAGAGAAGATAAAAATGAATGGCCCAGGTTACAAAGCCCAAAGTGTTATACATCACAGTTACTATAAAACATTTGACAGTTGGGATGCCTGGGTGGCTCAGTCAGTTTAACATCTGACTTTGGCTCAGGTCATGATCTTGCAGTTTGTGAATTCAACTGTTTACGTTGGGCTCTGTGCTGACAGTTTAGAGCCTGGAGCCTGTTTTAGATTCTGTGTCTCCCTCTCTCTCTCTCTGCCCCTCCCCCCACTCATGCTCTGTCTCTCTCAGAAATAAATAAACATTAAAAAACTACATTGGCACAAAAACAGAGACTCGGATCAATGGAACACAACAGAGAACCCAGAAATTGACCCACAAATGTATGGCCAACTAATCTTTGACAAAGCAGGAAAGGATATCCAATGTAATAAAGACAGTCTCTTCAAGACAATAGATGCTGGTGAGGGTGTGGAGAGATGGGCACCCTCCTACACTGTTGGTGGGAATGAAAACTGGTGCAGTCGCTCTGGAAAACAGTGTGGAGGTTCCTCAAAAAACTATCCGTAGAACTCCCTATGACCCAGCAATAGCACTGCTAGGGATTTACCCAAGGGATACAGAAGTGCTGATGCATAGGAGCACAGGTACCCCAATGTTCATAGCAGCACTTT
>NW_021881500.1:0-708 GCF_006229205.1 Suricata suricatta
ATTACAGTTCAGTGCGAGAAATCCTCTAGGGTGTCAGGCGGGGGCAGGAGCCAACCAAGCCCGGGGGAGTCGGGAAAGAGAGGGTGGCTGTCGTAGTGACGGACAGCGGCGCGCGCCCTGCGTCCCCAAGGAGGCACGTGCTCTGGTCCTCGCCGAGTGTGACCTTCCGGCCAGCGTGACTGAGGGCCCGCAGAATCCAGAGCGCAGCCCTCCAGGGTGCCATCAGCGGCTCTGGTCCCGTCCCCTCCTGGACGTGGTCGGGTGTAGACCTGCCAGAGGCGACCTTGCTGAATGGACAGTGTCCCTTTGGTCACACTTTCCGTGAATCTGATTGAAACACGGTCCACACACACCGTGGTTTCTCGGGCATAACTGACCAGCTGCTTTGAGTGCAGAGAACTCAGGTCACGGTGCCTGGAAGTTCACAGTCAGCGAGAACACTGTTCGTGTCTGCAGAGGGCGTTGGTGAGTCCAGTGAGTGGATGTTGGGCCGGGTGACGGCTTTGTTCAAGATAGAGAACAGGGAAGCCCACACCAGACTCAGGCTCACCTTCAGGAGGATGAGTGTCAGAAAAAACCCAGTGTTTCCTGTGACCGCCGCGTTGACCCCTTCACGATGCGTGAGTAATTGTAATCTTACTATGGCACTTGCCTCTTGGACATCAAGGCAGAATATGAAGACTAAAAATAATTATAACTCTCCCCACT
>NW_021881501.1:0-708 GCF_006229205.1 Suricata suricatta
CTCTCTCTCTCTCTCTCTCTCAAAAATAAACATAAAAAAAATAGTGCCGCACCTTGAAAGGACTAAGAAGCCTTAGGAATTCTGTTTCAGAGTGCCTGGTAAATGTTTGTGCATTTGAAAGGAATTAGGTGCAAGATGTTTGGCTGCTTTGTTTGTCCAAATTGAAAAAAAAAAAAATACTTAAACGTTGGGATCAAACGATTCACTGGTACTTTAAGGTATACTTAAAAAGACAGCTAATTTAGAAATATTATGAAATCCCACAAATAGTTTATTTCAGGTACTAAGGTGATGAAACTAGTTGTTACTATGTAAAAGTAGTACATCCCTCACTCAAAGTACAAGTAAAAAAAGAAAGAAACGCATGAACTGAACGATCAAAACCTTCCGTGCTTCAAGAAACCAGCAGAAAAGTGAAACAACTGACAAGAATTGAGAAAATTTCCTACTCCTGAAATCATTATTACAAATAAATAAATGACTAAATGAATAAATAAAACATTTAAAAAGAACTGAGAAAATTTTTACAAATCGTGTACCTGATAAAAAGTTTATATCTGGAGTATGTAAAGCGCTATCACAACTTAACAGTAGCAGGGCGGCCCAGGTAGAAGACGCGTGACGATCTCCAGCCCTTTCTCTAAAGAAGATATACCAATGACCAAGAAGTACCTGAAACGATCCCGAACGTAATTAGCCACCAGGGAA
>NW_021881502.1:0-1505 GCF_006229205.1 Suricata suricatta
GCAACCTGGCTTCGAGTTTCTGCTCCTATTCTTAACAAATTTATTTTAAACCTACTGCTGTCAGGTGAGTGGCAATGCCTCCTCCGCGGACTAAGAAAGAGAAACTATGTACGTGGATGTGAGTGGGGAGGTAGGGCGCTGGGGAGCTGATTCATAGCTTTGAGAGCTGTCAGAAAGAACAAATGTAGGGCTCACTGCCAGCCTCCAAAATGGGCGGATTTAGGAGAAGGGTGGGGATGCTTGTTCACCAGCAATGCCTCCAAGGTCAATGGCACTGCAGCAGAAACAGTAAAGGCCCAACAATCCACTAAAAGGAGGATATATATATTCTGCTATAGACACCAGGACACATTAAAGAACACCCTGATTCAAGAGGCTCACAGTCCAGTGCAGTAACTCTACAGGTGTGTACATTAAAAGCATCCATAAGAAACTTTTAAATATATGGTGACTTAAGGTCACCCAAACCTTGAATCATAATCACTGTGATCAGGACATGAGAAACTCTATTTTAGCAAGTACTGCAGATAATTCCAGTGTGCACTCTTGCCTAAGAACCATGGTCTATAGTTAAAGAGGGGCAGGCAGCCCTTTGTACCGACCCTCATCCTGACTCTCACCAGTTCCAGGGCTGTGGGCCTGTTTTTTAACCTTCGGAGCCTTAGTGTCCTTACCTGAAAAATGAGCACGATAAGACCAATAAGACAAAATATTTTTAAAGTGTTCCCTAAATGTCAAGAATTGTGTGATGTGCTATAGTTATTTCTTTACTTAGTCCAGAAAATAACTGTGTCCAGTGGGTGCTATGAACTGATATAAACTAACATAAAGCATTTGCTATTAGTTTTCCATTGCCGTACAAAAAGGAAGCACAGATTCAGCAGCCTAACACAATGCCTGGTGACGAGTCCTGGCAGGCTCACTGGGGTTCTCTGCTCAGGGTCTCATCAGGCCAAAGTCAAGGTACTGGCCTGCTACTCAACCATCCAGGGGCTCTGGAGAGGAGTCCACTTCCCAGTGTGTTCGGCTTGTTGGCAAAATTCAGTGTTGTGGTTGCAACTGGCAGCTGTGGCCTCTCACTGCCCCAGAGGCTGCTGGCATCCCTTCCACGGGGGCCTCCATCTTTAAGACGTAACAGCACCAGAATCTCCCATGTGCTTCAATCCGACTTCCTCTTCTGCCATCAGTCGGGGAAATCTCTCTGCTTTTAAGGACTTATGTGACTCGATTAAGCCCACTTGGGTAATCTCCCTTCCTAATGGAAACTGGGAGCATAACAAATATAATCACTGAAGTGGCATCTCATCATATTCACAGATTTCAGGGATTACGGCACATCTTTTTGGGGGCCACTTTAGAAATGCTGCCTACCATAGAGCTATTGTGAACAAAAAGAATAAAACGAGTGCCATATTCTTAGTTGTCACACAGGGTGACATCCCCACTCTGCCCTTACCTGTTTGCATCTAAGGCAAGTTACTTAACCTTTCTGGGCCTCCACTATC
>NW_021881503.1:0-708 GCF_006229205.1 Suricata suricatta
GAGGAAATCAGTATTTTATCATTAAATTAGTTGTTTTATTTACATATGTCTTTTATGAAGGTGAGCAAGTTCACTTCAATTGCCATATTGCTGAGAGTTTCAGCCATGAATGGGTGTTGAATTTTATTATATACTTTTTCTGTTTTTGAAATAGTTAAAATCTATATGATTTTATATCTTATGCATATATGGTTATATATGTGTATTATAATTCAATATGATGAATGGTATTAAGTTTTGGATGTTAAACCAACTTTGCATTCCTTAACAAGTCTCATTTGATCATGTATTTTCTTTCTATATCTAGCTTCAATTTGCTAATGTTTGGATAAAGATTATTATGCTTATGTTCACAAGAGATATTCTTGGTATGTTGTTTTTTCTTACGTTGTCTATTGTCTTATCTGCTTTATTTGTTTGAAAAAATTTTTTTTAATTTGGGTAATGCTCACTTCCTTCTCCACTAGTTTCCTAAAGAATTTGTGGGAGATTGAGTTAGTATTAATTTTTTTCCCTCAAATCTTGGAAACATTCAATGGTGAAGATATTTAGGCTTGGATTTTCATTATATGAAAGTTTTAAGTTATAAATTCAAATTACTTAATATAAAACTATACATATTTTCTATTTCTCATATCAATGAATTTTCCAAGTTTATCTTACTCAATTAAATAGCAAAATGTTATTCCTAATATTGCTTTATTATCT
>NW_021881504.1:0-708 GCF_006229205.1 Suricata suricatta
AGAATTAGAAAGCTCTCTGTAGCTGTGGTGTTGTCAGGAGCGAGAGAGGCAGTGCTGTGTGGAGGTGGGGAATGTGTATATGACAAAATGGAACAGAGATGCTCTTTGCGGTTTTAAGAATTTCAGTGGCTGGGTTACTTCTGTTGACTGAGTATTTTCAGAAAGTAATCCCTTTCTCTGTAGAGGGAAAATGGATATTGGCCACAGGGACAGGGGTAGATAGGTAGAGAAATTCCATTTCTTCTTTTTCTAGTGTTTCTTACTTTATGTATCTGTGTCATTCATTGAGCCATAAATTTAATGGGTAAGCCACTGGGAATCACAGGAGTTTTGGTAAAGTTATAAGGATTTGCTCTTCAATAAAAACCAGCATTGCATTGCTATAGTTAAAAAACACAACTTTATATTCACAGTACCTGAAGGTTACAGTGCCCCTCAGCACTGAAATAACAGTAAGTCTTGCTCACCTCCTTTTCTAACCACATCATTTGACCTGTGTCCTCATTCTTGTAGCTGCTTTCAGAGTCAAAGATGGCAAATCATAAAAGGAGAACTTGCTGGCTGTTTGAAAGTTCCTACCATTGAGGTGCCTAAGCTGGGTAATCAGCTTTCTTAGTATGATCTAGAATGCATTTTCAAATGGTCATCAGCCAACATTTATTGACTACTTACCATGAGCAATAATGGACTTTAAATTGGCCATAAACT
>NW_021881505.1:0-708 GCF_006229205.1 Suricata suricatta
AAATGCTGCCTTTTTCTTGCCATCACGGAGGGCCTTTCTTCAACAAATATTTCATAAGAAAAACCTCATCAAAGAAGTTGTCTTTATGATTTTGCATAATGATAGGCCTCCTGAATTTAATTTCATTTCATTTCCATTCAGAACATAAATTTATCCAATTAAAAATAGGTGATTTAGCAAATGATTCATCTTACAAGGTGAGATATTTCAAAACGCAATGACAGGATTTCAATGTTGTATACTAGTGGAGGGCTCATTGTTTAATTTGTTCAGAGCCCTCTGTGCTTAATAAGAAAGGATAAATTTCAAGCCTTCCTGTTTGCAATCATGCTTCCAATAACTGAATTTTAGAATTTCATTTGATAAATACTTGATTAAGAATGTTCATAAACACATGATAAGATGTACAATTTGGTCATCAGAGAAAAGCCAATTAAGATCACAATGGGATACCACCTATATATTAGGATAGATAAAATTAAAAAAAGACTAAAAATTAAACAAAAAAAAATAATAAAAAAGACTGATGCTCCCAAGTGTTGTTAAGGATATGATGCAATTAAACTTCTTGGGGCACCTGGGTGGCTCAGTTGGTTAAGCATCCAACTTCAGCTCAGGTCATGATCTCACAGTTCATGGGTTCAAGCCCTACCTTGGGCTCTGCTAACAGCTCAGAGCCTGGAGCCTGCTTCTAATTCCGTGTCTCCC
>NW_021881506.1:0-708 GCF_006229205.1 Suricata suricatta
GTAGAACTCAGACCGTAACTTGGGTTTTCTTACCCCGCAAAAAAGCACCTCTGCACCAGGAAGATGTTTCATAGCGGAGACTCCTCTGGGCTAGAGTTGTAGTCGTGTGATTTTTACAGCAAGAACTGCACTAGGTTGCACTGACTTTCTTGCTATTTTTTGGTTATTTTTTAAAATTGCGTGCTAATTAAAATATGGTCTGGGTGCCTGGCTGGCTCTGTCAGGCGACCAACTTCAGCTCAGGTCATGATCTCACTGTTCGTGAATTCAAGCCCTGCAAATGGAGCCACTTGGGATCCTGTCTTCCTCTCACTCTGCCCCTTCCCTGCTCACACACACATACTCTCTCCCTCTCTCTCTCTCTCTGCTCCTCCCCCACTCACACTCTGTCTCTCTCTATATATCAAAAACAAATAAGCATTAACAAAAAAAAATTAGAATAAGTTCCTTTAAAAAAGTAATAAAATGTGACCATAGTAGAAAAATATAGCAAAAGAGAAAAAGAAAAATCAAGAGAAAGAAACAAAAAAAGACAGCAGGGATCAGGGCAGGGTAGAGAGAAGCAGCTAAAATTAAATGACAGGAAGAGAAAGGGTAAATAAAATCTGAGGCATGGAATGCATGGGCATCAGGGGCGACCCTCAGCTTCTGGTTCTGTTGCACACAATCACTGACAGAACATCACCAACCTCACGGGCAACCCCAGTG
>NW_021881507.1:0-708 GCF_006229205.1 Suricata suricatta
TCCCTTCAGTGTTTTAAACAGTGCTTGGACGCTGGATACTCACAATTCCCACCCGGATGCTCCACAATTCACTATCCCTCTAATCAACTTATCCTTTTCTAGAACACCTTATCCTTTCAGAAGCAGCACTGGTGTTGATGAAAAAGGTGTCTCCTCAATATCACCACATTTATACCTTGTGTTACACCACACAAATACCACTCAAAGTTAATTTTAGCAACAATGTCACTATAAATTTATATGCTTGTTATGTACAAATCTCTAATGATTTTTTTTTATTACCTGTAGAATTGTATTTTTTGTAAGGATGCTTTCATGTATTTTTACATGATATAAGAAAATAAAATGCATAGGCATGCCTGGGTGGCTCAGTTAAGCATCCAACTTCTGATCCCAGTTGAGGTCATGATTTCATGGTTCATAAGTTCGAGTCCTACCCTGGGCTCCATACTGACACTACAGAGCCGGCTTGGGACTCTCTGTATCCTTCTCTCTCTGCCCCTCCCCCACCCATGTGCACTTACCCTCTATCTCAAAGTAAATAATAAATAAACTTAAAAAAAAGAAAATACACAATATGAATTGTTATGTCATCTTACCAAAATATTATTTTATCTTCATTACATGTATTTTAAATGTATTAGTAATTATACCCTGTTTCAGCTCACCCAATATTTATTCATTTATTTTACACGCACTTAATAAACA
>NW_021881508.1:0-708 GCF_006229205.1 Suricata suricatta
CCGCGAGCCGCCGGCCGGATGCCGCCGCCCCCACGTGCCCACCTGCGCCAGGCTCACCTGCCACCGCGTCCGAGCGGCGTTCGCCGGTGCCCACAGCGCTGAGCGGCCACGAGGGGATGGGTCAGAGGTGCCAGCGGCGTTAAAAAAAAAAAAAAATCTCGCCGGAAACACACACACGAATCCACGCTATAAACCAGCGCAGACAAGACGACCCAGCTACACACCTATTTCCAATAGGTTCCCAAAAGTGTAAGGTCAGGACACCAGAACACTCCCTTCGGTTGCTGCCTCCCGCCCGGGCACCGGCGGCACCGGCTACTCCCTGACTTGTCCGCTCGCCAACACTTGCAGGGGTTGAGCAGTCTCGTGGTGACTCCCGGGGAGCTCATCCTAACTTGGCTTCACCCCCCACCCCCACCCCATCCCCAACATCTATTTTAAGTTATCCTTCTTCCTGGCGGTGCTTTTGCTGCCTCTTACCTTGAAATGCTGTTCGTTCCCGTTAGTGCCCTTAAAATCCAAAGCCAAAGATGCGTCGCACACACCTCCAAGCGTTTCCTTGGCCCCCCCTCCCTGGCCTCAGCTCTGCCGGCTTTTCCTTCCGAAGGGATCGGGAGGTGATGGCGGTTTAAAAGCCCTCGCACTGCAGGCGCTTCTAAATCTTCACGCCCGTGGAAACCGAGACGGGGACAACCTTCCTTGCATCCG
>NW_021881509.1:0-708 GCF_006229205.1 Suricata suricatta
AGTTAAAACCCTAGAGTAAAACATGGAAAGCAAACAGAAGTAAGAAAAAAAAATGTTTAAGTTTGATTTATGAGACTCTCACGTCGTACTCAATGGTAAAGGAAGAAGACAAGGACGTCTGCTATTGTGACCTCTATTCAACACTAGACTGGAAGTTGTAGCCAGAGCACTTAGGCAAGAAAAAAGAAGCAAAGGCATCCAAAGTGAACAGGAAGAAGTGAAACCATCTCTACTCACAGACGATATGATTTTATATCTAGAAAATCATTAAAAATCCACAAAAGCTACTGGAATTAATAGATGAATTCAACAAAGTTGTACGACCAACAAAAAAAGCAGTGGTATTTTTATACATTACCAATGAACAATCTGAAAAGGAAATTTTTAAAAAACAATTCTATTTATAGTAGCATCAAAAAGAATAAAACACTTACAAATAAATCTAAACTGGAAGGCTCAGCACTTGTACACCTCAGCCTGCAGCATCCACCACTTGGCTGACGGGCTTCGGCATAGGCTCAACCACAGACCCCCGTGTTTTCTGTTACCTCATTCATTCTAACCGAGTTTTCCACGGAGACCTGCGGCTTTTGGGACAGGAGCCAGGTAACTGAGTTGACAGACTTCTATACAATTGTAAAATTACAACAGGGACCTTGCTGATACATTGAAGACTATGGCTATTTATCAGGTCACGTGACAGTTTTC
>NW_021881510.1:0-707 GCF_006229205.1 Suricata suricatta
CAGCTCAG
Organism: Suricata suricatta; assembly: GCF_006229205.1. Taxonomy (NCBI): domain Eukaryota; kingdom Metazoa; phylum Chordata; class Mammalia; order Carnivora; family Herpestidae; genus Suricata; species Suricata suricatta. The sequence goes on from NW_021881510.1 coordinate 9, forward strand.
AGCCTGGAGCCTGCTTCGGATTCTGTGTCTCCCCTCCTCTCTCTCTGACCCACCCCCTTATGCTTTGTCTCTCTCTTTCTTTCAAAAATAAGTAAACATTAGGGCACCTGGGTGGCTCAGTCGGTTAAGCCTCCGACTTTGGCTCGGGTCAGATCTCAAGTTCGTAGGTTGGAGCCCCACGTCAGGCTCTGTGCTGACAGCTAGCTCAGAGCCTGGAGCCTGCTTCCAGTTCTGTGTCTCCTTCTCTCTCTGCCCCTCCTCCTCTCATGCTCTGTCTCTCTCTGTATCAAAAAAAAATAAATAAAACATTTAAAAAATTTTTTGAAATAAATAAACATTAAGAAAATATTTTAAAAAGAAAGAAATGTCTCCCCTACAGCAACCAACTCCAGGGAACTGCAAGGAAAACCTGGAGAAGACGCCAAGGGAGTGGCAATAAAGTCCTCCGTGAAGCCCTCAGAAAGCTGGTAGCCAGGGGGCTGTTCAGTCCAAGAGAAATCCCCCTAAAGTGTAAGTGTGTGCCTCACAGATACTCTCAATTAAATGACAGAGCTTCTAACAAGCTTAAGGATGTTGTCATGGCCATGTTGGCAGAAACTTACAGGCTTAACTCAAGGAAATCTCTGGGTACGACCTTTGTCTAGTGGAGTGAACCCAAATTGTTCACAGGAGTTTCAGAATGGTTTTTTTAAATTATAT
>NW_021881511.1:0-707 GCF_006229205.1 Suricata suricatta
CCCTTTATCTGATATGCCATTTACCACTATCTTTTCCCATTCTGTCAGTTGCCTATTAGGTTTTTTTGTTTGTTTGTTTCCTTAGCAGTGCAGAAGCTTTTTATCTTGATGAGGTCCCAATAGTTCATTTTTGTTCTTGATTCCCTTGCCTTTGGGGATGTGTCGAGGAGAAAATTGCTGTGATTGAGGTCAAGAGGCTACTTCCTGTTTCTCCTCTAGGGTTTTAATGGTCTCCTGTCTCACATTCAGGTCCTTCATCCATTTTGAGTTTCTTTTTGTGAAAGGTGTAAGAAAGTGGTCTAATTTCATTCTTCTACATGTTGCTGTCCAGCTCCCCCACCACCTGTTGAAGACGCAGTCTTTTTTCCATTGGATACTCTTTCCTGTTTTGTCAAATATTAATTGGCCATAAAGTTGTGGGTCCAGTTCTGGGCTCTCTATTCTATTCCATTGGTCCATGTGTCTGTTTTTGTGCCAATACCATACTGTCGTGATGATGACAGCTTTGTAGTAGAAGCTAAAATCTGGGATTGTGATGCCCCCCATTTTGGTTTTCTTCTTCAGTATTACTTTGGCTATTCAGGGTTTTTGTGGTTCCATATGAATTTTAGGATAGTTTGTTCTAGCTTTGAGAATGCTGGTGCAATTTTGAGTGGTATTGCATTGAATGTGTAGATTGCTTTGGGTAATAATGACATTTTAACAAT
>NW_021881512.1:0-707 GCF_006229205.1 Suricata suricatta
TGCACAGGTGCATGCACATACAGAGGCAACTTCCAGAAGCCTCTCTGAAATTGCTAGTTGTGTCTTCTGGATCTGAAGGTTTCCTGTTGAACTGTGCTGGGCCCTACAGGGCCTTAGTGTGAGTGCGGGGGGAGGGAGCAGGCCTGTGCACTTGCAGTTCCCAGGGTACTAGGACCCTGGAGGCGCAGCTCAGAGCAGAAGGATATGGGTGAGCCCCACACCTGCAACTCCCGGTCCACAGAAGCCCTGGGGGCAGCCATCCAGCAGGGAGCACAGAGCCGCAACCTTCTCCCCTAGGAGTGGAGGATCTGGCCTAGAAGGGCATGGAGAAGAGGACCCTGAAAGGGTGTGGACAAGGGTGGCCTGTCCTGCTGCTCCTCAGGTCCAAGCTGGAGAAGGACATTGCCACACTGTGTTCAGCCTCACCAAGTTTTCACTGGCAGAATGAGAGCACAACCCAGAATAAAAGCCCCTTCTCCCTGAAATCAAAGAACTGAAGAGAGGGCTTGGGTCAGACAGCTTGGGTTAGAGCCCAGGATCCCACCACCTCAGGCTCTCCCCCAGCACACCCACACCACCCCCTGTGCAAGGTAGAAATTAATACAATTCCTGGCGCCCCCAGCAGTCAGCTTCATGAGACTGGGAAGGATGTTGAGAGGTTACTTGCACCTGCTTTATATCTACGTGCTTTTCTGTTGAGTCTGATG
>NW_021881513.1:0-1505 GCF_006229205.1 Suricata suricatta
CCAATGCATTAATATAAGAGCATGGAAAAAACTAGTGCAAATAAATTATTTCTACCAAACTATTTACTAAAGTTTGAGAATTCTGGGCCACAATATTTTAACTATCTAGCATATATTTCCCCTGACACATTAATTAATGAATTAATCAATTAATTAATAGGTTAAAGTTTGTGTTAAATGTTATACTGAGCACTAAACATAGAAGTTTAAAGTTTCTGTTCATTTTGAGATGAGGGTGTATTGAAGAAACTTATTAGAATACAAGGTAGTAAGAGCTATAATAGATATAAGTACACACCATAGATTCAGAGAAGAGAGAGCTCCCAGAATACTCATAAAACATTGTAATATCATGCAAGACCTTTCTTTCTTATTTTTTAAGCAATTTCATATCCTGGTTCCCAAATGTAAAATCCTGATGTAGGCAGATTAACTTTAGAGGAATACAATAGCCTATAATCACAAGTAATCCAACAAAATATGTAGGCAATCTGTCCTCGGTCAGAATCTTCCACGAAAACAAGGAACATAGTATACAAGGAATAAAATTAGATACAGAATTTGATGAAAAGAAAATAACAGTAGAACTACATTTTAAATAAATAAATAAATAAATAAAGCACTCTGTACCAAAATAGGCACAGAAAGCTTTGTAGACAGGTTTTGAAAGTTACCAAAAAATAAAAGATAAATTGTCATTGGTTACTTGGAACATATATCACTAGTCTCAAAAAAAATGTGTTATTTGTTTTTTAAGTCACAAGGATTGATGCCTATGTGCTTCTCAAAATGTTGTGGAATGGATGGTTAAATACAAAATTAAAGAATGAAGGAAATACAGTAATTACATAAAAACATGTTCACAGGTGACTGGAGTTGAAAGTAAAAAAGGAGTAGATTTCCAATCGCATCTCTAAGAGCCCCGGTAGTTTGGCCGGGTTACAAGCAGCGGCAGTCACCCATCAACTCCTGCCGACCATCTAAGAAATAGATGAGCATGTTTAGATCGATTGTGTCAAATTCAGTTTTCTGATTTCTCGAAGCATTTTTGTTTTGGCTTACCAGAACTGAAATAGGTTTCACAGCATAATTTAATCTGCAGTAATTATTTAATAAGTCAAAATGAGATCACCAGACTGATTCTATAAAAAAAGAATTAAATGCCATTTCTACAAAGTTACACAATGAGAAATACACTCGCTTATTATTAAAAACGGTAAGCTGAGAAACATCAGTGTTTTTTCTTCTTATGTATAATGAGCACATTATTACAGTGAGCTGCTAATAAAGCTTTAGTTGAGATAAGAAGAATTAAAACCTATGTGAGAACACAATTTTATATAGTGGACATTATTTTTATGTCTCAAAAGGAGCTTTATAAAATTGGTTCTGTTAGATGTTTGGGGGCCTTTAAAGTGCTTTACAGAGAGCACTTTTGAAAAACAAGTTAGGGAATAATCACATTGTTATTTAAGTCCTCCAGTGAAACCATTTTCAACTTGGAT
>NW_021881514.1:0-707 GCF_006229205.1 Suricata suricatta
TCTTAGTCATAATGATTGTCAAAATAACAGCTACAGGCACTCCTGCAATTATATGGGAAGGGCAGGTATTTTTTAAGTGTCCTTTTTTCCCCCATAGGATGCAGAAGAGCAAGATTTACAAAACCTCTGGTAGAGCCCTGAGAAATCGATCTTAGCCATGAGGCAAACAGCATTCTTCAGTAAAGGTCAGATTTATATGAGTAAGGGTCAGTAGGCTGTTTATAGCTCTAAGAGAAGGTCCCCAGAAAAACAGGATCCCAGGAGACACAATGTCTGCTCTCACTCTCCCAGGACGAATGATACATTTGTGACATTTATCACAATAGTGACTTGCAATGACATCCAGGAGTACAAAAAAGTCACTTTTCAGTTAACTGCTCGGCTAGGAGGGAAATTCTAGTTGGCTTGCCTTAGTCGCATTAGGGTGTATTGAGTTTGCTCCTCTTATCCCTAACCAGGTGCAATCACGCCTCAGGGACAGGGCAGGGGGACAGGCCGCTCCTGTCACCAATCAGCAAAGCAGTCCGAGGGTTGGTGCCCAAGCAGAAATTATAGTTCCAGGAGGGTAAATAGTGGTCACTGCCTGGCGACAAGACACTTGGCCCACTTGCCTTACCCTCACCAGGAATTTTCACTCAACCCTGAGTCCAAGGTGCCTCCCAAAAGGGAAGCCCCCCCCCAAAGCAGAGAAGGCAATCTCAGAGATG
>NW_021881515.1:0-707 GCF_006229205.1 Suricata suricatta
AAAACAGACTCTTAAACACAGAGAACAAACCAGTGGTTGCCAGATGAGTGGGGGATGGGAGAATGGATGAAAGAGATAAAGGGAATTAGAGCATTCTTTCTCTGATGAGCACTGAGAAACGTACAGAATTGTTAAATCATTATATTGCACACTTGAAACTAATGTAACACTACGTTAATTATATTTCAATTAAAAAGGAGAAAGAAATTAACTTTGCCCACAGAGGTCTGGATTTTGCCTTCTGATTCTGAAAGGTAATTTCTTTTTTTTTTTTTTTAATTTTTTTTTAATTTATTTTTGAGAGAGAGAGAGAGCGTGAGCAGGGGAGGGTCAGAGAGAGAGGGAGATACAGAATCTGAAGCAGGCTCCAGGCTCTGAGCTAGCTGTCAGCAGAGAGCCCGACGCGGGTCTCAAACCCAAGAACCAGGAGATCATGACCTGAGCCGAAGCTGGACGCTTAACCGACTGAGGCACCCAGGCACCCCTGAAAGGTAATTTCGTTTTTGTTTTTTTTTTATTGAGTGTTTTTCTTTAATGTTTTGTAAGGTCATATTTTTTTTATAAATAGTTTGTCACATTGGTTTCCATATAACACCCAGTGCTCTTCCCCACAAGTGCCCTCCTCCATCACCACCACCTCTTCCCCCACCCCCTTCAATCCTCAGTTCGTTTTCAGTATTCAGTAGTCTCTCAGGTTTTGCATCCCT
>NW_021881516.1:0-707 GCF_006229205.1 Suricata suricatta
CCCCCCCCCATATTCATTTGATTTATTTCTTAAATTCCACATATGAGTGAAATTAAATGGCATTTGTCTTTCTCTGACTAACTTATTTTGTTTAGCATAATACTCTCTAGCTCCATCCACATCATTGCAAATGGCAAGATTTCATTCTTTTTATTGCTGCATAATATCCCAGTGTGTGCGTGTGTGTGTGTGCATGTGCGCGTGTATTCATGCAGTTTGTGTGTGTGTATCCATCAGAGGATGGATATTTGGGCTCTTTCTAGAATTTGGCTATTGTAAGTAATGCTGCTTTGAGCATCAGGGTGCACATATCCCATCAAATTAGCAGTTTTCTATCCTTCGGGCAAATATCTAGTAGTACAATCTACAGAATGGGAGAAGATATTTGCAAAGGACATATCTGATAAAGGGTTGGCATCCAAATCTATACAGGACTTATCAAACTCAACAGCCAAAAATAAAATAACCTAGTTTTAAAAAAATTTGCAGAAGACATGAATAGACATTTTTCCAAAGAAGACATCCAGATGGCTAACAGACACATGAAAAGATGCTCAACATCACTCATCATCAGGAAAATGTGAATCAAAACTACAATGAGATATCACCTTACCCCTGTCAGAATGGCTAACCTTAGAAATACAGGAAACAGTAGATGTTGGTAGGGATGTAGAGAAAGGGGAACTCTCTCACACTGTTGGTGGGAA
>NW_021881517.1:0-707 GCF_006229205.1 Suricata suricatta
AAAGGTTTGCATATAGCCACATATCTGTCATAGGCCATGGAAACCAGAAGTACCATCTCAGACCCACCAATAAAGTGTAAGAAGAAGATCTGAGCCATACATCCTCCAAAGGATATGAGCTTTCGATCACTAAGGAAGTCCCTGATCATCTTGGGGGTGGCAAATGAGGCGAGCCATATATCCAAGAAGGACAGGTTTCCCAGCAGGAAGTACATAGGGGAGGAGTGCAAGTGGGGGTCAGAAATGACAGTGACCACAATAATGAGGTTACCCAGCACAGTGGCCACATAGATCCCAGAGAAAAATATAAAGAAAACATGTTGGAGATGCTGTCAAGTGCAGAGTCCATACAACACAAATTCTGACACCAAGGAATAATTCTGCAGTTCCATTATCTCAAGTTTCAGATTTTGTTATGAATCTATATAAAGAAAAGAGATGGATATGAAAGAGCCTGTCAACTACCAGGCACATGAAAGTGATCAACTAAATTTTATATGAATATAATTTTGATTTGTAAGACATAATATAAAATATAATACAGAGAAGATTAAGACCAAGCCCAACAATAGAGTTTGCTGTTCTCCCATGTTAAGGTTGCTTGGAATCTTCCTTTTTTTAAAAACCCACTTTATTAACATAAAATATACCTACCTATCAAAATTCATCCATTTTAAGTGTAAAATTCAATGATTTTTAAACAAACA
>NW_021881518.1:0-707 GCF_006229205.1 Suricata suricatta
AGCACAAGCAACGAAAGAAAAATTAGATTTTATCAAAATTTAATTTTTTATGTTTATTTCTGAAAGAGAATGAGCAGGGGAGGGGCAAGGAGAAAGGGGCAAGGCAGGCAGCTGGCAGCACGGAGCCCAACACAGGGCTCAGACTCACTAAGTTTGATCTTACAAGATCATGACCTGAAGTGAGATGCTCAACTGACTGAGCCACCCAGGCACCCCTGACTTCACCAAAATTTAAAACTTATGAGCATTAAGACACTCTGAAGAAAGTGAAAAAACATACAGGAGAAAATATTTGTAAATCAGACATCAGATAGGGTCCAATGTCCAGAATATATAAAGAGCTCATAGCTCAACAACAAAACAATTAAAAGGAAAACTGGGCAAAGAATTTGAATAAATATTTCTCCAAAGAAGGTATAAAAATGGCTAATAAGAACATGAATGCTCAGTATCATTAGTCATTAGGGAACTACAAATCAAAACCACAATGAGATACCACTTTACACTAACTATGGATGACCATAATCAGAAAGATAGAAAATAACAAATAAAAATAACAAACAAGAAATTTTGGCAAAGATGCACAGAAATTGCTGATTGAGATGTAAAATGGTGCCCTGCTGTGAGAAATAGTTTGGCAGTCCCCCAGAAAAGTTACACGTGGAATTACCATTTGATGCAGCAATTCCATTTCTGGTTATAGATCC
>NW_021881519.1:0-707 GCF_006229205.1 Suricata suricatta
TGTGAAATGTTCAATAGAAATAAAAAATCCACCATCTTCTGCTCAGCTGTGGCTTAGACCAAGGGAATTTGAGGGGCAGTGGAGCATAAATATGTCTTTCTCTCTGAAGCACGGGAGGCACACTTTTCCTCAGAGGGGTCAAAAGTAAATATTTTAAATATTTTGGACCAAACATTCTCTCTCACAGTGACTCAAATCTGAGGCTGTGGCATAAAATTAGCAATAGACAGTAAGTACAAAATAAGTGCTGACTGTGTTCCAATAAAGCTTTATTGACAAAAACTGCTGTGGGATGGAGTTTGGCCTGTAGGCCACAGTTTACTGACCCTCCCCTAGAGTATGATATATACATGAGTGTACTCCCAATGCCTGGAACATCCTTGTGGGATTACTTTGCTGTTTCTGAAAGACTGTCCAACTTCATAGAGATGTGTACTTTCCTTCCTCAGAATGGAAAATGATATTGCAGATCAGCTTTGATTAAAGAATTTGATTATTCCTGAGCTTACACAAGCGGGAGCATAATGAGCTCTTGTTTCATGGAAGCCCTGTCTCCTCCTTCACTTGGCAGAAAGGCACAGGCCTCAACAGCAAACCCAGAACTTTGAAAACGAGCCAGATTTCCATGCTTCATGGGGCAGCCGCATGCTGAACTGTGTCCTTTACTTGTGAGCGCATGAGAAAGAGATTCAAGTATGTAGGTGCTA
>NW_021881520.1:0-707 GCF_006229205.1 Suricata suricatta
TTAAAAAGAACAAGAGGCGCCTGGGTGGCTCAGTCGGTTGAGCATTCAACTTCGGCTCAGGTCATGATCTCATGGTGCGTGGGTTCAAGCCCCGCGTCAGGCTCTGTGCTGACAGCTCAGAGCCTGGAGCCTGTTTTGGATTCTGTGTCTCCCTCTCTCTCTGCCCCTTCCCTGTTCATGCCTTCTCTCTCTCTCTCTCAAAAAAATCAATTAAAAATATTTTAAAAAATTAAGACCAAAAAAAGAACAAGAACACTAAATATTGGTAGGATTTGGAGTAACTGGGACTTTCATACACCTCTGGAGGGAGCATACAATTGCTGCAACCATTGCTTCATGAGAAGTTTCTTATAAAGTTGTACACCTTCCCCTATGTCCCACTTACTCTGCTCCTAAGAGAAAAATAAAAACATAACGTCCACAAAAAGACTTTGTATAGCTGTTTTCTTCCAAATAGTCAAAATGTCTGTGAACAGGTGAATGGATAAACTGTAGCAAACATACCCGGTGGAATGCTTGCCAGCGTTTTAAAAAATAATGAAGTCTTGATGCATGCAACAGTGAGGGTGAATCTCAAAAATGTGTTGAACAAAAGAAGGCACTTACAGAAAAAGCACATACTGAATGATTCCATTTGTATGGAGTTTGAGAACAGACAAAACACATTATGGTAAAAGAAATCCGAGCAGGGGCTAGATATGGGGCCA
>NW_021881521.1:0-707 GCF_006229205.1 Suricata suricatta
ACAACAAGAAGACGCGCATCATCCCGCGCCACCTGCAGCTGGCCATCCGCAACGACGAGGAGCTCAACAAGCTGCTGGGCCGCGTCACCATCGCGCAGGGCGGCGTGCTGCCCAACATCCAGGCCGTGCTGCTGCCCAAGAAGACCGAGAGCCACCACAAGGCCAAGGGCAAGTAAGGCCTGAATTAATCGTCTGCATTACTCTCTAAACCCAAAGGCTCTTTTCAGAGCCGCCCACCATTTCTGTGGAAGAACTGAACACGCACTTTTACTGAATCCTAGGAGGACTCTAAATCGGAGAAACTCTAAAGGAAGTCCTCTTTGTCTTGCTAAGCCATTTGATTCAATGTGTGACCTCAGCTTTCTGGCTCTCGCACGTACCTTAAGACGAATTCACCTTTCTGTCCAAGTAGTACCAACGTTGCCGCGCCGCTTCCGGTACCCAGGCGGGTTTCCAGGACGGCCCTGATTGTCGGAACGCTGTCGGGACGCCGGGCTCCATCGTCGCGGGCGGGGGAGGACGCAGTCAGCGCAGGTGCAGCAGGGAAGGGCCGGCCTAGCCGTGTTCTCAGGTGTGGCCGTCTGGCCAGGGAGCACAGGCTTAGGCAGTCTGTGGAGAATCATCCAGGGCCCCTGAACTATTTGTTGAAAAGACTACGCTTTCCATCATCGAACTGCCTGGCACTTTTGTTGAAAAGCGATGGGCTA
>NW_021881522.1:0-707 GCF_006229205.1 Suricata suricatta
TCAGTGGCCCTCAGTCCCGGGCTGAATCTCTCCTCTGCAGGGATTGCGCTATGAGTGATTCATCTCGACTTCTCTTCCGTGGTCTCTCTTCTGCCTTACCCGAAGGTACCGCACACAGCTGTGAAGGTCCCTGCGCCTCTGGATACCCGGCACCCAGCATGAGCAGCTGTCGGGGGATCTGTGCACCTCCGGTCTCTTGACCGCCCTGCACTGTGCCGATCCCGCTGACCTGTCTGCCTCCAATCTCCCCGCCGCCCAGCCCGGCTAGGAGCGGTGCGCCTAGGGACACGAGGGTTTCAGCGGGCCCAGCGCCAAGCCTTTGGGTGCTAGGCGCTTTGTCTCCGGAGCCGGCGCTCCCTCCCCTAAAGTCTCAGGTCCCCGTTCGCACTCACTCACTCATGCAGCCATGAGACTGCTGTTGATAAGGGGTCTCTTCGCACACCTCCGTTCTTGGAGATCAGAGAGCTGTGACTTTTTAATTCTTCTCAGTTTGATTATTGTGGGTGGACGGAGGTAATGGGGCTCCTTACTTCTCCACCATCTTGCTGCTCCCCCTGTTACTTATTGTTAAGTTTTGAGAGTTCTTTCTATGTGTAGGTAACAGTCCTTTATCAGATGTGGTTTTTGCAAATATTTCTCCCAGTCTGTGGCTTGTCTTGTCATTCTCTTAAAGATATCTTTCATAAAGCAGAAGTTTTGTTTTTATG
>NW_021881523.1:0-707 GCF_006229205.1 Suricata suricatta
AGAACTACATCCAACTAAAAGCGTTTACACAACAGAAGCCCACACAACAAAAAGGCAACCTAGTGAATGGAAGAATTTACAAATCACATGTCTGATAAAGGAACTCCTTCAACTCCACACACACATAACACAGAAACCCCCAATCTGAATAAAAAAATGGACAGAGGACCTGAATAGACATTTTTCCAAAGGAGTCAGACAAATGGCCAATAGATACATGAAAAGGATGCTCAACATCACTAATCAGGAATGCAAATAAAAGCCAGCTGGCACAGGTAATATCAAACATAAGGATAGTATGTATCTCAGTAAATCTTAGTTAAGATGAAACATTTCAAATGACATCTTATAATTTTAAACTGTATTTAATGATAAAGATCTTCTAGTTATTATGATGTATTTAAAAATAATGGCAAGAGGATCCTAAAGGAAGCCCAAGAAGGAAAGCGAATGCCACGCACACCACCATTCCTCTCCAGAAGAATGAACACAACCCAGATGGACAAGGACTCTAGTTCAAGCGCCTGACCGCAGCGACGGCTGCCTGGACTGTGATGGATGCATCCGAGCCCCTCTGTGCAGTAACCCGGCACAAGTCACACAAATCCACAAACCAAAAATCTCGAGTGAGAACTTCAAAGAATACCTATGTTCCACATTTCTTTTAATTAACAAAAGAGATTGAAACAATCAAATTCAAAGAACTA
>NW_021881524.1:0-1505 GCF_006229205.1 Suricata suricatta
TGGAAATGTGGATACATATATAAAGGAAAATGGAAATAAACTAGAGCATTACAAAAGTGCTTATCAGCCTGTGGCATTTAATGCATCTCACTCATTTATGCAGTATTTTTCTATAATAATTTGATATTTACATGTGAATACATAAAAATAAGTAACATGAGAAATAAAGTTATAATGAAATATTTATTTTCATCTTTCCTTAGCATTTTGATTTTTAAACAATATTCTGACTGTCCTCAAAGCGGCCGGGTTGGAAATGGAGTTCCATCAGTGGAGACAGTCGGTTCTGATAATTCAAATCCTAAAGACCTTTCTCAAGGGATATATTCTTCCTGATTTACTTGGTCTGAATAGTTTCTTATATCTCTAATTTAGTCTTTTGTACACACTGCACAAAGACAATGTCTACAAAGTTTTAAGACCTTTAATAAAATTCTGGGTATTTAGTGTCATGGGCACACATCTGAAAAAGGGCAATTAATATGAGTAGGAGGTTACGGTATGTGTGTGTGACCCAGATTTTGAAGACATTAGTCTTTCAGTTTCTCTAGTGCTATGCTTAAAAGTCACATGTTGCAATGCACACAATGTATAAAATGTGGGTCCTTCTCATAAGGAGTTTACAAACTATTCTTGTATGAACAATGAACTTCCAGTATATAGCAAACTGCCAGGTGGGTGGTCTGTTGATTAGAGAATAGAAATACATATTAAAGTATTCTGTATGCAGTGAGGAAGTAAAGAGATGGGACAGATGTTGGGATGGAGTCATCAAGAGTAGGTGATCAGAGGGGCGCCTGGGTGGCTCATTCGGTTAAGCATCTGACTTTGGCTCAGGTCTTGATCTTGTGGTCTCTGAGTTCAAGCCCCTCATAGGGCTCTGTGCTGGCAGCTCAGAGCCTGAAGCCTGCTTCCAATTCTGTGTCTTCCTCTCTCTCTGCCCTTCTTCTGCTCCAGTTCTGTCCCTGTCTGCTCTGTTTCTGTCTCTCTCAAAAATAAAAAGTATTTTAAAAATGAAAAAAAAAAGAGTAGGTGCTCAGAGGAGGTGGGGTCTGGACTGGTCCTTGGAGGGTGGGTGCATAATAGAAGGGTGTCCCAGAGAAAGAGAAGACTGTGGTGGAGTGATGAGGGAAGTGAATAGCAAGCATGTGGGAGCCAGTTGACGGGTTGCTGGACGTACGTCATTTTATGAGGGGCAACAGGAGCTAACTTGATAGGTTGTGGTCAGATAATAAAAACCGCAAGAAACAGCTAATTTCACATTTGGTGTTTTAGGACATGGGGCTCTGTAGTAGGTACTCAGCCAGGGAGGACTATTGTGAGAGCACAATACAATCCAGACTATGATGAGGACAGAGGCTTCTCACAGCTGGGAAGGCAAGAGACTGCAAATGGCTGTCCAAAAATATTGGTCACCACGTTCTTATGACCATGCTAATATAAACAACTGGCAAAGATTTCATCTGAAGCCAATTTTCTTGTCGATCTAGATTTGGGTAACAGTC
>NW_021881525.1:0-707 GCF_006229205.1 Suricata suricatta
CCCCCCCATTCACTTCCACGTGAAACCCCAGAATTTAACTTTATTTTGGAAATAGGGTGTTTATAGATGTGATTAGTTCAGTTACAGTGAGGTCATACTGGATTCAGGTGTGCCTGAAAATCCAGTGACTGGCTTCTTTATAAGAGATAGGAAAGGGAGATTTGGGTATGGACAGAAAAGACGTGGGAAGAAGGCATGTGAGGAGAGACATAGAAGTGGTGCAGACACAACTCAAAGAATGCCAAGGATTGTAGTCAACCACTGGGAAATAGGAAGAGGCAAGGAAAGAGTCTTCTCTACAGGATTCAGAGGGAGCATGGCCCTACTGACACCTTGATTTTGGACTTCTAGTTCCAGGACTGTGAGACAATAAATGCCTGTTATTTTAAGCCACTAAGGTTATGGTAATCTGTTACCATATTAGGAATTATGTTACCATATTGGGAAACTAACATGGAACTACACAAACAAAGAGAATGAGGTGCAATGTGCGTGAGATATCTGAAGGAGAGGAAAAATAAGAACTGTTGTCATTCATTTATTGAGGGCTGTATATGCCTCCGTCATTCCTAAGGTATGCTTACTGTGTGGTCAGCATCATTTCTGTTAATCCTTAAAATAATCCTAAGAGGTAGGATTCATTTTTGATTCATTATCCTCATTTTGAAGATAAGAACATCAAAGTTCAGAGAAGTTAAGTGATTGCT
>NW_021881526.1:0-707 GCF_006229205.1 Suricata suricatta
GGCAAGGCCACAAGGCCGCCTGGGGGGCATCTTCTGGGCCTCTGAGTGGCCTGGATGAGGGCTCGCGGGGCAAGCTGAGGCACACGCTGCAGGCGGGCACCCCGAAGCCCAAGGACAGGGGAGAGGAAAGGAGCCAGCGGCTGGCCGATGGAGGTCACCGTCCTGAGGACTGGAGTTCCCGTCGGTGTCTGGAGAACTCAGTAAACTGCATAAACGGGCCATCCTACCCAGCGCCTAATCTCCAGAAGCCCATGGGCTCCGCGCCCGCAGCCCTGACACCGCCCTCAGCAAGATGGAAGGGGTTCGGAGTGCCTCCCAGGGTCACGTGGGAAGCGAGTCCCTGACACGGAGCGGCCTCCCTCCAGGGGCTCTGCGGCCTCCGCGGTGACACTTTGCTGGCGGCAAAAGGGAATCCTGGCCTAACATCATCCCCACCCCCAGGGCCCTGTGAGCCTCCTCGGACATAGAACTTCCTTTGGAAACTTCCCTTATCTCCCCCCCCCCCCCGCCCAGGATAAATGCTGGTGATCATACTCCAAGCTTCTGCGCCCTGCTAGACATCGGAAGGGTCTCATGAGTGAGGTTTTACTAAATGGTAATAAATGGCGTTTTCCTGACAACAGCTGGCCCCTCAGGGTCCTGGAAACCTTGCTTCCAAAATTCCTCAGAGACTGACTCTGTCCCTAACCCCCTCCCGACCGGAAGGT
>NW_021881527.1:0-707 GCF_006229205.1 Suricata suricatta
GCGCCGAGCCTCCGGGCGACCACCCCCGGGCGTGCTCCGGGATGAGTTCCTGTCGCAGAGATTGGCTCGCTCTCCCTGTAGCGGCCGCAGGTCTCGGGGGAGGGGGGTGGGGGCACTGGCACCTGCAAAGGGGACTCCAAGGTGATCGATCGCCCAATCCGGACGGGACAGCCTGGACGGAGGCCTCGTGGCATTCGCCCATCGTGGGTACAGTCGCCTTCCCAGAACTTTTCCTGCGCCTAGGGCTCGCCGACTCCTTGGCCCCTGGAAAAGTTCTCTCGGGCGCCGGGAATCCTATTTCCCGGTGGCTTCCGAAGCTGGGCAGGAACCAAGGCTTTGCGGGGCAGGTAGAGTGGGGGGTGAGGTGGGAGTGCTCGGCAGCAGGGGGTAGACCCGCCGAAAGGCTGGCCAAACATCCACTCCTTCGCCCAGGGCGGGCTTGTTGGCATCGAAAGGGTTTCGGCGCCATCGGGGTTGTTTGGGTTCTAGCTCCAGGAGGGTGGGGGGAGGGCGCGAAGCGGGGGGGGGGGGCGTTAATTTCGTCGCCTCGAAGGAAAACGCTCTTTGCAAAGAAATAGCCAGCGTAGCCAGCGTCGGGGAGATGGACTGGCCAGGATCGGCTGATACAGGTATTCCGACTGCGCCCCCCTTCACCTCACCCCGTGCCTGAGCGCATATGCGAATATATTGATTATTTTTATTTTTTT
>NW_021881528.1:0-707 GCF_006229205.1 Suricata suricatta
GCTGCTCTTCCTACCTCTACCTTCTCAGAAACTACCCCATAATCTCCTACATTTACAACCATTTTTAGATCTGAAAACATTCACTCAAACTTTAGATTGAATTGAATTCACTGTGTTTCTTCTGGAAGGTAAGTGAGAAGAGTTTGGTATTAACATCTTATCATTTCCTTAAAGATTAACATAAAGACATTGTCCTTCTTTGAAAGAAGATATCATTTATCAGACGGTCTATGCTTTGAGGCTGGAGTGAGATGGGTCATAAAGTCACGTGATGTAGCGGTCTCACTAATAGACTGTAGTGCCCCCATTCCAGGATAAAAGTTTTCATGTTTTGGATCCATAATGAACAGCTTCTCTAATACCATCTATAGATGCGAGAGCATTTTCATTCTATGGATTGGTTTTTATAGCCAGGTCTATATTAGAGAGTAAGCATAGAGGAATTGGACCAATTTCTCTAATTTGGATACTAAATTCCAAATTCTTAAAAATATTCACAGTCAAGAATGCTTTTTGTTCACAGTGTTATTTTGTTAGTGCAAAATCCAGAGAAACTGTTCACCTTCAAAAGAATATTATGAACTTGCTAGGGTAGAATATTATCAGTCTTCCATCCGATACAATTCCTGAAATGACAGGATAGGGCAGTTTAGAATGAAGACCTTGACACCTGATATGGCTGCATTGTATACCTCAGTGAAGAAACC
>NW_021881529.1:0-707 GCF_006229205.1 Suricata suricatta
TTCGAGACCTGAGTGATACAATCGAAAGGAACAATATCCGTATCATAGGAATTCCTGAAGAAGAAGAAGAAAAAAAGGTCCTGAAGGGATGCTTGATCAAATTATAGCTGAGAACTTGAAATCCAAAGAGGCACAGAGAACTATCCTAAGACGTAACTTGAATCAACCTTCGGCATGACATATCATAGTGAAACTGGCAGAATATGAGGATAAAGAGACAATTCTGAATGCAGGTAGGGATAAAAAGGCCCTAACATAGAAAGGGAAACCTATCAGAGTGGTTATAGACCTTTCTACTGAAACTTGGCAGGCCAGAAAGGAATGGCAGGAAATCTTCAATGTGATGAACAGAAAGAAGAATCCTTTATCCTGCAAGCCTGTCATTCAAAATAGAAGGAGAGAACAAAGGTTTTCCCAAATAAACAAAAATTGAGAGAATTTATCACCACCAAACCAGTGCTACAAGAAATCCTAAGATGAACTCTATGAGGGAAATGTTGCAAGGAATACAAGGTACCAGAGACACCACTACAAGCATGAACCCTACAGAGAACACAATGAATCTAAACCCACATTTTTCAATAATAACACTGTATGTAAATTGACTGAATGCTCCAATCAAATGACACAGGGTAGCAGAATGGATAAAAAAACAAAATCCATCTATTTGCTCTCTACAAGAGACTCATCTTAGACCTGAAGACACC
>NW_021881530.1:0-707 GCF_006229205.1 Suricata suricatta
ATTGCAAGACTAGATTCATTACTCAGTGCATTTAAAAATGGAATTGCAATATTGATCCTGACTGACTAAATTCTCAATTTGGCAAATATATACAGTATATTCTGAAATCAGAATTTTGGTATTCAGTTTAAATTCTTTTATATATTTATCTAGTTAATCTTCTTCAGCTGAATAAATATAACCTAATTAAATATTATAATCTGTCCTAAAACGTTGGCTGTGATTAGACAGTGACCAGAAACATAGATTGGGGTTCTAGGGGTACACCCTGAACTCTTTTTGGTTTGTACTGGAGGCCTTGTAACTTAAATAACAGACTAGTCAAGATACAGATAGCCGTTACCCACACTTCACAGCATGTAGAAATCTGCAAATATGATCAATAAGCCCTATTATTTAATGATATTTTGACTTTGTTTTTTTTTTATGTTTAAGTGAATTCTCATCTAGGTTTACAAAATAGTGCTCTATAATTCTTTACGATTATAAAATGAAATCTGACTGAAAGATTTATTTTTCTAACAGTTCAAGGTCCTTCTAATGTCATTTATGTTGAAGTTGTGAAGAAATTTGAAGTGAGGTGGTCATTTACAACCCCATGAGGATAAAATTCCATGTGTGTGAAGCCTGTTTTGAGAACGAATCAGCTTCCTCCCTTTGATCCACCTGTTTTTAGCTCCCATCTTCTCTTACAAGGTTATTTATAA
>NW_021881531.1:0-707 GCF_006229205.1 Suricata suricatta
TTGTTTGACTTAATTTTTATAAACATCTTGTCTCCAAGGAAGTACATTTATGAACCCTATTTTACATTGTAGAAATGGTACTTGTCTGTGTCTAGTCATCTGCCCATATTTAATATCTAAGTATGTGGTGTCTCTTGGTTCTGTCAGGATCCTTCTGGTTCTCAAACTCTGGGGGCAGTGGTTCTCAGCCAGAAATGAACTTTCCCTTGAGGATGTCTGGCAAAGTCTGAAGGGGGTGCTGCTAAACACCTACACCTGAAAGGAAAGTATCCCCCAAACTGCTGTTATCGTGCCTCAAATGTCAACCATAAAAGGTAAGAAGCCCATCCAGACCAGCATTTCTCCAACTTCAATATGCCTGTCAATTCACACAGATCCCATTACAAATGCAAAATCTTATCACAGGCCTGGGTGGCCCAGAGTTGCTGCATTTCTAGCAAGCTCCTCAGTGATGCTGATGGGAGGGCATAGAATGTGGACCACTCTTTGATTAGCAAGGCTGTGATCTTATGTTAGAGTTAGGTTTAGGTAGTTTTAAGTCTTCTGCAACCAAATATTGTCCTTGCATGCCTGTCATTTTGAAGGCATAGTGTATTTGCTCATTCTTCAGGCTGCGTCAGTTCTCTGTTTATTGCTTTTGTAAGTGACCAAAATAATACACTTATGAAAAAGAATTTGTAGTGGACAGAATAAGGTCCTCCCAAATA
>NW_021881532.1:0-707 GCF_006229205.1 Suricata suricatta
GCCCGGGGCGCGGTCGGAGCCCAGGCTCCGCCCCGGAGTCTCCCCGGCGCCGGACTCTGCCCCGGGCGCGCCCTGCGGGGCGGAGCCCAATCTGTGCGCCGCGGTGCCACCAGCGCCCTGCGGAGCCGGCCAGGGCCGGGACCGCACTCTTCCTCCGCAGGCTCCGAGGGAGGTGAGCCCTGGGGGTCGGCGATCTCAGCCCCTGCGGCGCGTTCCGGGTCACACTCCCAAACCCCCAGGTGAGTGGGCGTCCGGGACCGTCGGAGCGGCTCTGTGCACCGAGGGCTTAACAGATAAGGTTGTTCCTTTCTGTAAACCTCTGTGTGTTCTGGGTTCTGATTCCCTGGGCGCGAAGTTTCTGCTCTGGAAGTGAAAGAGTTGCCTTTTTCCCGTCGGAGAAAGAATAACCGTCTTTAGTCCGACGCACACCTGGTTATTTATTTACGTTAGTGTTTTGCCATCCCTTTGTCAGGGGTCTCCACGAGTGAGAGCACCGGAAGACTTGCTGTGTCGCCTGGGAACGTCCGCGCGGCAGCTTTGACAGGTCACCTGGGCCCGCACTGTTTAAGAGCACAGGTGCGTGAATAAAAGTGGTTATCTTACACTTGGTTCGTGCAGGCTTCTGCAGCTGCAGGTGTAGCCAAAGGAGAACCGCGCCCCGGTTGACAGTTTGCTACTGTCCTGGGAATGTAGAGCCGGAAGTTACG
>NW_021881533.1:0-707 GCF_006229205.1 Suricata suricatta
GCCCCCACCAAGAGTCGTTTTAAGAAGATTCTGTAAATTCTTAAGGGGCATCTGGGTGGCTCAGTTGGTTAAGTGGCTGACTTTAGCTCAGATCATGATCTTACAGCTCTTAGGTTTGAGACCCACCCCAGGCTTTGTGCTGACAGCTCAGAGCCTGGAGCCTGCTTCTGATTCTGTGTCTCCTTCTCTCTGACCCTCTCCCACTCACGCTCTGTGTCTCTCTCTCTCAAAAATAAAAAAAAATAAAAAAATTTTAAGAAGATTTTGTAAATTCTTAAATAACAGTGTTATTGTTTTCTGTATTTGTTATTAGTTTCTAATTTAATTACCTAATGAGTTTAAAGAGATTGGAAACTTTACAGCTACTTTAGGCAAGGAGATCTCAACTGTAAATACTTAAGGACAAAAGAAACAAAAGTGTATTTAGACTTATATTGGAGAATATTTTCTAAACTTACTTGAATATATACATGAAGGGACATACTTATATTCTGGGAAAAATTGACACGAAGCAATCAAACCACCCTAGGAAAATTACTGAGTTTTTAATATGAACAAAAATATGCTAGAATTAATGAATAAAAATAATCAACTCACTTGTAAGATGTACTGTCTCCAATAATAGTCAGTTGCAAGAAAGTGATCTACAAATTACCCAGGGAAAGATAATTTGATTCATTTCATACCAACCCAGTTATGTATTATGT
>NW_021881534.1:0-707 GCF_006229205.1 Suricata suricatta
CAATTTTCAGATATTTAATAGATAATTTAGCTTGGTAAATTTGAATTTTTTTAAATGGTTTATTTATTTTTGAGACAGAGAGAGACAGAGCATGAGTGGGGAGGGGCAGAGAGAGAGGGAGACACAGAATCGAAAGCAGGCTCCAGGCTCTGAGCTAGCTGTCAGCCCAGAGCCCGACGCAGGGCTTGAACCCACGAACGTGAGATCATGACCTGAGCCGAAGTCGGAGGCTTAACCAACTGAGCCACCCAGGCGCCCCTAGCTTGGGAAATTTTAACAGAAGAAAGGATACACTTAGATATTTGGGATAGGTCTGGTTGGAGAAGGATTAATACTTGGATAGCTGATAGGAGTTCTTAAAAGGAGAGGAAGCTGTTGGAAGAAACTCCTAGCTTGTTTTGCAAATAGCTTATAATCATAGTACTAGCTGAAACCAACTCCTGAATTGCAACAATAGGATTAATTTGATTCTTGTAGATCATCTCTCTTTCAGTTTGTTACCCACTGAGTTTTCCGTGTTTGTGTAAATTTCAGAATTCAGCTTCATACCTATCTTAATAAAAGATCTCTAAGGAGAAAGGGGAAGAATTTAGGGAATCTGAGAAAGGGAATCTTTCCAGTTTATTTTTCTTATACGACGTCATAAAGACTGTCTGATTATGTAATGGTGATACTAATTATACTAAAAATGAATCACCAATAATTGT
>NW_021881535.1:0-1505 GCF_006229205.1 Suricata suricatta
CATTTTAGATACTTCATATAGCATATTAACAATCACTGGAAACAACTTCCCAAATAATCCTTTTATAATTCTTGATTTTGAGAAAAACTTGAATACATCCTATAGAATTCAGGCCATGACAATAAATTCAGAAAGGATAAAAGAAAAATCAAGGAAAAGATGCATCCTGTACCCTCATTTAATATGAGAAATATGATATTTTATGTTTGTTAACTAACATTGTTGGTGTGTCCAAGAAAATCATAGTCTATAGTCATGCTTTTTAATTAACTCTGGGATTTTTATTCTTTGAACAGTTTTGTTTATTCTGTTTAAATTTATAAACATCTACTTCATTTTTTCATGGTCTCTCAATCTTACATAATTCCTCTATTTTCTATGTAATACAGTCAACCTTGCTTAGACTTTTTTCCTACAGCCATTTATTAGGATGGTACTTTTTCTTTGTGTGCTGACGCTAATGTTTAGAGCTTTACATAACATACATAAATCTAAATATTTACTTTTATGTGCTGCAGGAAGCCAGTTTTTCTGAACCTTCTGAGGTAAGGCGGGTTTGCAAGGCCTCCCACCATCAGATGGAGACTGGCATCTTCGCCCACTCAACCCCCACTCAATTTCTGCTTAAGCACCGACCCCCAAGGCACCTGAATGACTGATATCACCAGTAACTTGCCTTCTTATGCTAAAAATATGTGAATTGTACCTTATGAAAAAACTTGTTATAGGAGTTTCATCTTTTGTGATTATAGGAGCAAATATTACATTTCCTGAGGAAACCTATTTTTCTTTCCCTCGAAAATAGGCTATTGACCCCTGCTCACAAAGTAACTAACTTTTGCCTTTGCTGTGCTAAAAACATTGTCTTGTATTTAATGCTAAAGATACCTTCCTTCCCCATGTGATAAGCATCTAGTCACCTATTTCAATCACTATTGGTAATGATTATGCATGAGTCTTCTACCAATCTATGTTTTGGGAAATTTTTACATACCAAAGAATTTGTCATCAGAAATCACTGTGTTAATTTTAGATGTTGTTTTACAAATTTCTGTATCTATCATTCACTTAATACAGTGCATTTAGAATTAATATTATTACCCTTCACATAAATTATACAAATCTTAAAAAGTAAAATTCCATTTACCTGCAAATAAATACTTAAACACATACATAAGTAAATATATAATTTCATGACTGATTTTCAGTTAATTTGTGAGCCTTACATCTCAGTTCATTTTTTTGGTTTACAAATGTATAAATCTATCCTTGTTTCATTTAACTGTGTGTGTGTGTGTGTGTGTGTATTAATGTTTATTTATTTTCAAGAGAGAGAGTGCAAGCGTAGAGAGGGGCAGAGAGAGAGGGAAACAAAGAATCCAAAGAAGACTCCAGGCTCTGAGCTGTCAGCACAGGGTCCAATGTGGGGCTTAAACTTACAAAGTGTAAGATCATGACCTGAGCTGAAGTCTGACACTTAACCGACTGAGTCACCCAGGCATCCC
>NW_021881536.1:0-707 GCF_006229205.1 Suricata suricatta
CCTTGATTCTCTGCTCATAGATGATTTTTCAAAGCACAGGGGCTGTGGACAATTCTTGCAGGGTCAACTAACCACAATGGCCTCAGAGATACATTTAATTGAGGGTGACAGTGAATGCCTCCTATGCATTTGACATTGTGCCAAGTATTTTGCATGTCCAATTATAATTAAGCATCTTAGCAAACTTGTGAGAGAACTGCTATTTTAACCATTTCACAGACAATGAAGTTGAGCTACAGAATGATTAAGTGACTTGTCCAAGATTAACTTGTCTGACAAATTATGGTGCTTGAACATGAACTTGTTTCTCAGCCAAGAGTCTTAAACCTTGGTACAGTAGTAAAGAACAACAGTAGACAGAGCCTTAGCCTTAGTTAAGGTAACCATGGGGACCCTACACTCTTGGATTTGTGTCCTCACTGTTGATAGTGAAACATGAAATAATCTAGGATTTCTTCTTAGGTAATACTTACCTTCCCCTTTGATCCAATGTCCACCCCGCCCCCCGCCCACATATTTTGTTCTTCTCTGAGTTAAATACATTAATATGACAGGATTATTTGTAAGTGTTCATTTAGAATGTGCACACCTAGGGGCACCTGGGTGGCTCAGTTTTCCATCCAGCTTTGACTCGGGTCATGATCTCACCGTTCATGGGTTCGAGAACTGCATCGGTCTCTGTGCTGATAGCTAGCTCAGAGCTTGGA
>NW_021881537.1:0-707 GCF_006229205.1 Suricata suricatta
GTCCTTGACAGCATACCTGGACAATGGGTGGAAATAGACATAGCTAATACTCCCATAAAACAGAGTCACCACGGTGAGATGGGAGCTGCAGGTGGAGAAGGCTTTGCATTTTCCAGCCGCTGAGGGAATATTGAGGACAGCAATGAAGATTCTTAGGTAAGAGATGACGATGCAGATACATGGGGCCATCACAGAAGCCGTCCCTTCTGTCATGGCCACAACTTCATTGACAAAAGTGGAAGAGCAGGCCAGTTTTAGAACAGGGTTGACATCACAGAAAAAATGTTGGATAACGTTTGATGCACAGAACATGAGCCGATTCACCAGGAGGACATGTAGGAGGGAGTGGAGGCAGGAGAAAGCTACAGAGAAGACCAGTAGCAATATACAACGTCTGTGGTTCATCACAGTGACATAGTGGAAGGGGTTACAAATGGCCACATAGCGGTCAATGGCCATAGCTGCCAGGAGATAACTGTCTATGTTTCCAAAGACCAGGAAAAAATACATCTGGGTCAGACATTCAGCATAGGAAATGGTCTTTGTCTCCGATAAGAAGTTCACTAACATCCTGGGGACTATAACTGTCGTGTAGCAAATATCAGCAAAGGACAAGGTGCTCAGGAAGAAATACATGGGGTTTTGGAGTTTAGGATCGGAGCGGATAGCCAGGATGATGAGCATATTTCCCACCAAAGTGACCAGGT
>NW_021881538.1:0-707 GCF_006229205.1 Suricata suricatta
TTCCATCCAATGAAAATGCCTTTTACCGGCAGAAAAGAAATCATAAGCGAAACAAAAACACCTGCCAAGCATACATTTCAAGACTGTCTATAAGGCTAGGAAAGAGATGCAGAATGCACCCCCCCACGCCCCCACAACCTCCAGCAGACACAAGAGGACACCGTGGTCACTCGGGTCCATCGCCACCTTGGTGACAGCCTGTGTGAGGCAGCCATCCCCAGGAGGCCGCGTGCACAGCACACTTGCAAAGGAGCAGGGCTTGCCCGAATCTGAGCCAGCCTGTCAGCTCCTCATCTATGTCACAGCAGAGGACCGGGAGAGGGAGGGCCGTGAAGGCGCGAGGTCAAGACCCCCGCCACGCCTGACTGTGTCCACGCTCGAAATGCTCGAAGACGGCATCCAGAAAAATAAGGTTTCCGGGTCATTAAAACTGCCTTTCAACAGTTTTATTAACCAGTAGGACTGACAGGAAAAATATTTTTGGCCCGGGACTAATGTGAATATTTGTCTTAGGAAAAAAAAAAAAAGAACTCTAAGATATGCTGAAAAGTCTGTTTTTCCTGTTTTTTTCCCACAGATTTTATATTTGCACTCTTTTAAGGCCAGTTTCCACCGTAAAAACCTACACTATGCAGAGATGCCCATTATCTACTCCACCTTTTTGGCTATTATTCTTAACTTAGAAAAGGTGTTTATTCTCTCCCTCA
>NW_021881539.1:0-707 GCF_006229205.1 Suricata suricatta
GGCTACACGGACTGCCACATTTGGACGGGAACCTATGAACCCAAGCTGGCAAGTTCTTAAAATAATCACTCCTAATTAAAATTATAAAAAAGCGATTTTTTGAGACGATGACAAATCCACGTACAGTTGTAAGAAATAACACAGAGAGGGCCCCAAGACTCTTGCCTCAGTTCTCCTCTTGCACAACAGTGGTGCCACATCACAGGGTCATCTCCTGGGGCATCGGCACAATGCCGACATGCTTCGTCACCTGCTGATGCCTCGTCCTGATACAGCCCCATCAGTCCCGCCCACCCCCCTCTCCCTTGTCCCTGGCAATCTCTTCTCCATCTCTTTCACTTTGTCATTCCAAGAATGTCATACCATGAGCCCTATGTCACGTAACCATGAGCCCTGTGACACGTAACCTTTGGGTTTTTTTTTTTTCACTCGGCACAATTCCCGTGAGATTCATCTGCACCGTTGGGTGCCCACAGCCCGTGGGACCATTCACCCGCGGGAAGACAGCGAGGAGGTTCTGGGTTGTGAGTTCTTATGCATGAAGTTGCCGTGGACATTGGCCCCGGTCCTGCGGTCCTGTTCGGGGCAGCTCTATCGAGATGCAGTTTGCATACCGCACAGCCCTGGTTTCCGCATGCGAAAAAATGCCATGATTTTTGTTATATCTACAGGATTATACAGCCGTTACCACAATCTAATTTTAGAGC
>NW_021881540.1:0-707 GCF_006229205.1 Suricata suricatta
GAGAATTATATTACTGTTACCCTAGTTTTGCCTAAAGATGCCTTAAGGATGACAAGATGAAGATTTTGACCAGTCAGTTTTGTGTATGTGTGAGTGATTTGTTTTTTAAAATTCTCATGTTTACCATTCACTAGATACATTGACTTTCAAATTATTCTTCTAATTCTTCTTTTTTTTAAATTTTTTTATAGTTTTTTTATTTCTGAGATAGAGAGACAAAGCATGAGTTGGGGAGGGGCAGAGAGAGAGGGAGACACAGAGTCCTAAGCAGGTTCCAGGCTCTGAGCTGTCAGCACAGAGTCCAGTGCGGGGCTTGAACCCATGAACCACGGGATCATGACCTGAGCTGAAGTCGGACGCTTAACCAACTGAGTCACCCAGGTGCCCCTCTTCTAATTCTTCTTTATCAGTCCCCCTACTGATGGATTTTCCTCCAAACCTGTAATTTCTTCTTCTAGACTTGTTGTGCCTAATGGGAGAATAAATTTCTTGCCTGCCGTGTAAAGGTGATCTGAGGAAAATGTTGACCCTGGTTCCTCACTTGGCTTATGTGAAAGAAATTTTATAAAATAATAGGGGTGATTTCAAATATTAATCTTGACAAGAGAATTCTATGCAGTAACAGCAAAATAAGTCACTGTCATTTTGTTCTGTCCTTGCTTGTTTCGGACCAAGGAGCAGCGGCAGACATTTATAATGACTTGATA
>NW_021881541.1:0-707 GCF_006229205.1 Suricata suricatta
TCTCTCTCTGTATCAAAAATAAATAAAACATTTTTAAAAATTTTTAAAAATGTTTTATTTATTTAAAAAAAGTGAGAGTTTTATTTATTTATTAAAAAAGTGAGAGTTGTTATGGACTATAGCAGTGATCCAGAATTTCTTCTTTTTGGTTAAGATAGAGTCTGTGAAGTTGCTAATACATCCTTCTATACATGGTTTAATGTTTTAGCTCAAGTGGAAAAGTAAGTTCATAAATGTAAAGAAAAATCTACCTGGCTGTTTAAGATATACTATGATTTTTATGGGATTTGTTTAGTCAACTGGACCTGGAACCCTATAGGGAAAGGTTGAATTCAATGCTATAGGTTGCTTTCAACAGGCTGTTTGAAGTCTGTTGATTGTAGTCTTGTTTTGTTTTGTTTTACTTAAATCTAAATTAGTTAACATATAGTGAATAATGTTTTCAGGAGTACAATTAAATGATTCATCACTTACATATAACACCCAGTGATCACTCCAACAAGTGCCTTCTTAATGGTCATTACCCATTTAACACATCCCTCCACCTAACACTCCTCCAGCAACCCTCAGTTTGTTCTCTGTCTTTGTCTCTTATGGTTTGCCTCCCTCTCTGTCTTTATCTTATTTTTTCTCCCTTTCCCTTATGTTCATCTGTTCTGTTTCTTAAATTCCACATATGAGTAATATCCTATGATATTTATCTTTGA
>NW_021881542.1:0-707 GCF_006229205.1 Suricata suricatta
TTTTGAAATTGTATGCTTCTAGAGAATTTTTTTTCTTTAGAGTTTTATTTATTTTTGAGAGAATGGGAGAGCACATGCATATTGGAGGGGCAGAGAGAGAGGGAGACAGAGAATCCCAAGCAGGCTCCACACTGGCAGCACAGCCTGATGTGGGGCTCAAACTCACCAACTGTGAGATCATGACTTGAGCCACCCAGGTGCCCCTAGAGACTTTTGACTTAGCTGCAGCTCAACGTATCATGTGAGTGGAAATTCACATTGACACATGAACCCATAGAAGGAATAGAAATGGTGTTCCAATAATGTAAAGCATTTTCATGGTGATATATGTTATGGGTTGAAGTATGTCCCCTAAAAGACACATTAGATAGAGTTCCAATCCCCAGGACCTCAGAATGCAGCCTTAGTTGGAGATAGGGTCTTTACAGAGGTAATCAAGGTAAAAAGGGATAACTAGGGTGCATCCTACTACAATATAATCAGTGTCCTTATTAAAAAAGGAAAATTTGGACACAGAGACACTCATAAGAGAACAGCATGTGAAAATTGTAGTTATGCTGCTTTAAGCCAAAGAACTACCAGAACTAGAAGCTGGAACAGACCCTCCCTAGTACCTTCATGGGAAGCATGGCCCTTCCAACACCTTGTTAGTGGACTCTGGGCTCCATCCTTCTGTTGGCCAATTCTGTCTTGTAGAAGGTTGATGT
>NW_021881543.1:0-707 GCF_006229205.1 Suricata suricatta
GTGCCATAAATCATGAAGTGGCTTTACAGATTGCCCCACCCCTGCACCCCTCTTGTACCAACACGGCTTGGATGTGGGCGCACACCTCTTGACAGCCCTTTCATCCTATAGGCAGAATTTAGACCACATGGAGCTTTAAAAATCATAGCCCTCACTTAGGTAACACAGACAGGAAATCAATGTTATTCTCTATGGAGAATAAGAAGGTCAAGTAGTCACTGACACATTCCCAAAGAAAGGCAGAGCCCACAGCAAGAGCACAGTGATCAGGGCAGTTCGGAGTATTGATTTGGATACAGTGAGGGTCAGTTTGTAGAAGGACTTTCCACCTGAGAATGTGCGATGTGAAGAAATGGTTTGATTTGGGCTTTGTTTTACAAGCTGAGAAGATAGAGACTGCATGTTTTCAAAATAAAGACGACGACGGTAGGTATTTTTTAACGGTAGATAATTATTTCAGGGGAAGGTACCGAGTGTTTTACCTAAAAGGATCAAGGTACTGACGTAAGAAATTAAATATACTTTCACTTCAGATTTAACTGTAAGTTTAACTTAGGGCCAGTAGGCTTTTAGAGCGTTCTCTTGGTTAATTTACGTAGCTTTATACAACTTCTTTGATATGTGTCAGTGTGTTTTAGAAGGAAAACAGGAGCCAAAAGTACAGATACTTCTTAAAAAATACCCCTTTAAACAAGGTTGCAACACAA
>NW_021881544.1:0-707 GCF_006229205.1 Suricata suricatta
TTTAAACAAAATCCTCCCTTTCAGTATTCTTTTCTTTAGAATAATCATGTTTGGTGTCTATTGCTAAAAATGCTGACTGAGATAGCCCTTAAACAATAATTTTGAGGTTGAGGAGTTGAGACCAGTGGCAAGCTTTAGATGGTTTGCTGTGGTGTACGACTTTGGACAGCATATGAATACCTGGGGAACAGGTCATAGGACTTCCAAGAAGTTGCAGGAGGTTAAAGGGTAAATGTGAGACTGCCAAGGAGAGACATCATCCACTTCACAGTTTTGTCTGAGATGACCCTAAATCCATAACCCACGCAGAAATATTTGAGCAAGTCGAGCACAAGGAGCAGAAAAATCTGGGCAGAATCAGAAACAGATGGTGCCATGACATGATCCCTCAACTGGGGTTATGCACCTGAGTTCAACAGACCACTGGGCAAATGTCCAAATGCCAGGAAGATCTGGCTGTCCTTGATAATTAAGGCTAATTAAGTTGTCCTTTCACCAATGTTGGAATATTCAGCATATATTGTAGATAAATCTTATTTAATCTGGAAAAATTTACGTGACAAATATTTATTGATCACATAGTAGGTAAAAATTACAATATTTATTCCTAAGTATTGATTTATCTATACCTTGGATTACATTTGAATTGAATTAACAGAATTTCTTGACCTCTAAATATTATTAGAGACTTTGAATTCCAGCATATA
>NW_021881545.1:0-707 GCF_006229205.1 Suricata suricatta
GGCAGGCCGCCCTGGGCGTCCCCTCCCCTCCCCCTGTCCTCACCCCTCTCCCCCCACCCTCCTCCCTGCCTCACTACCTGCAGCACGAGAAGTACACCAGCCAGCTGCAGGTGAGCGTCAAGGGCCTGGCACCCAGGAAGGGCGAAGCGCTGCCCCAGCACCCCCCTTACTGCGAGTCCTCGAGCCCCAGGCCAGAGAGGGGGGACCGGAGGCCAGGAGCAGGTAGGGCAGCACCGCGGCCCCCCACGGGTCTGCCCCATCCGGATGACCCTGCCCTCCTAGCTCGGACCTTCCCCCTGCCCCCCAGCCTCCTGGGCTCACTCCACCAGTAGCAGCCATGGCACAGACCTGCTCTTGTATGAGTTCAGGCACCTGTGCATCCCCCACCTGCACCCACCTGTGAGCACTGCACCCCGGGGCCCCCTGTGGTCCAGTCAGCCTGCAGTGGGCCCAGCCTTCAGGGCTCCCTTTGTGGCCTGAGTTCTTTCCAAAGCCTTGGAGTATGGACTCCTGTCCTCCCAGCTTTCTCACAGGCAGGCTCTGGGGACCCTGGAGGGGGTGTCTGCCTGGAAGGGAGGCCCTAGCTGGGCTGGAGGGGGTGCTTGCCCCCCAGGGACGCCTGAGCTGGGCTGGAGGGGGTCCTGCACCCCAGGGACGCCTGAGCTGGGCTGGAGGGGGTACCTGTCCCCAAGGGACACCTGAGCTGG
>NW_021881546.1:0-271 GCF_006229205.1 Suricata suricatta
GCTGCTGAACCCACTGAGCCACCCAGGCACCCCATGGGATCTGGTTGTTTTTAGCAGGGTAAATCCAAAAATTCAGAGTGAACTAAGAGATTTAAAATAATACATTGAGTCAGAGATGGTAACTGTGGCAGTGTTTTATTATTATTTTTTAAAATAGTTTATTGTCAAATTGGTTTCCATACAACACCCAGTGCTCTTCCCCACAAGTGCCTTCCTCCATCACCACCACCCCTTTTCCCCCCTCCCCCTTCCCCTTCAACCCTCAGTTCAT
>NW_021881546.1:371-2000 GCF_006229205.1 Suricata suricatta
TCTTTTTTTGGTGGTGGGGGTGGTTATGTTTAAATGAAGTTGCTCTTTCAACACCAAAGATTTAATCATCCATTTCCTACATAAAAGGTAGCTACTTTTTTGCATAGACCTCAAGCATATTGTAGTATAGAGGTGGAATTTAAGGAAAGGTATTAAGCAGGCTGTGTTGTAGCCTATGAACAAGTAATATATTGTATCATTTATCTTGAATGTATCATAGATAAGCTGCTATATAACGATTGCCACTTCAGATAGCTGTGAAATTAGGTGATAACTAGTTGTTACTTAACCTTCTAATTTCTGTATAAGTCTAATTACATGAAACAGAAATTGGGGTTTTGATTTTTTACTTTGCTTTTCTGTTTGGAGTGTCATTGCAACTACTGTATTGTAAATGATGGAAAATAATTGCATATGTTAAAAAAATATGAAACTTTATAAAGTAAAAAAAATAAATAAAAATTTTAAATTAAAAAATAATAAAATTGACATAGAAAACAATATAGGAGGGTTATCTATTACAATTTCATAGCCACTGAATTATGGGTACTGTAGTTCTGAGAGAGAAAGAGGATTCAGAGCTGGAGGCAAATCCCAAAGTGCGAACACACACACACACATACACACACACACACACACACACAACCCCACAGAAACAGAAGACTAAATGTTAGTGTTCTGGGGCAGATAATGCAATGAAATTTCTATAGAAAATGGCTTTTTATGGCTGAGTTTTTTTTGAAAAGTCATGTATTCGTTTCCTAAAGTAATCCTGCTTTTAAAGAACATGGAATGTAAAAGTCATCCACTCTTCTCATGAGGTGACATTGGAAGAGACAAACATGTTGGTTTATACCTAATGGTAATTAAGCTTATGAATTACTGAAAATCAAGTGACCTCATGCATGTGTCGGCTATTTAAGTTCCTTTATTTTCCTAAAGAAATGTCTCAGAGAATTTACACATTAAGGTTGTGGCATGATGAAGTTATGCCAAATAACAGAAAAAAATCCTTAGCTAAGATATTAATAAAAGGGAAAATAATCGATGAACCAAGAAACATAAGGCTGTACATTGGCAGCTAGCAACATGAATGCTTTATGAAAAGAAAAATTATTTTAAAATTAAAAAAATAAAATCATGTAATGAAATACTCATTCAATAAAAGACTTATTGTTTCACTCTATGCTCTCTGGTTAAAATGTAAGATAAAACACCTGTTAGGCATTATTAGCAAAACATATATCATCATTTGATGCATCAAAAAATGTTATGTTGGCTATGTTGGATAAGCCTTCAAAAGCCAGTGCAAATTAATCTTTATAATATAAGATTAAAATAATGAAAATACATGTAAAAATAAGACTCCTATCCTCATCTAATTTAAATTTATTGGAGAGACAGATGTATACAAATGGACAATTACACCAAAGTACTAAGAGTTATAATGTCATAAATAGAAGATAAAATGGAAAAAAGGAGAAGAGACCCTGAGTCCTCCTATGGGAGGAGGACCTTCCTCTGCCCTTCCAGGTCCTTCTAGCTGACTAAGAATCAAATTGGCATGAGATGGATGAACAAGGGGAAACCAAATTTAATTTCATACATATGCTGAATCCACCCAGACAT
>NW_021881547.1:0-4306 GCF_006229205.1 Suricata suricatta
CATGTTAATTAGTTCGATTGTTATAATCATGTCATAATATTTCCATATATTTTTATTTTGTTACTTGAGCAACTACTGAAAATCTGCAGGAAAGGAAAATAGGATTCTGGGTGAAGGCTCATGAAAAACAGGATGGAATAGGAAAGATAGAAATGAAGGCCCTAAAAGATATAGTCATTCCTCTGCTCCCGTTTATCTGCTTCTGGGTGTTTGGAATTGTGAGCACCAGCCCTGGGAAATGAAAGGAACAAGACTCAGAATCTCACCTTCTCTAATCTGTCCTAGGAAATGGGAAATCCCAGGGTCAGTCCAGACCTGGACACGGTCTCAGAAGAGGGTGGATATGGTTTGGGCAAGGGAGTGAGATGGCTGCAGGCTGTGATGTCTCTGTCTCTGGGATGCTTCCCACTCTGTCAGATCTAAGCCTGCCCAGAGAATGTTAACACCTGGAGGTCATATTATGTTAATCTATTTAATCTCTTTCCTTTCTATTTCATAAAGTAAAATAGAAAGCAACTTTACATGAACAGAATTTTCTGGGACAATTATGTTAGAAAACGTGTATTCTTAATGAGAATGGAAAATAAATGCCACTACTACTGCTACTAAGAAAAACTCTTAAAAAAAAAAGAACAACTCTTTGGTTCATGGATGACCCATCAGAAGTGACACCACATCTCACACCACGACACAGAAAGGAAACTGGCCCAACTGCAGCCAAGTCCCCTGTACATCACCTCTTCCTCTCATTCCCTCCACAGTCATGAATTCGACAATGTACCCATTTCCTCTATTCTTAAAAACCCTACATGGCAGGAATCATGTCTCTTCATCATTTTTTTTGAATGACAAGATGCCATACAATCACTTTGTATCTGTTTGCAATTCTATTCCTGCTTGGTTTTCTCAAAATAGGAAAAGGAGCTTGGAATGAGTCTCACCTGGACACGATGAAGGAGCTTTCTCCAATGGAACGAGAAGAGGACACTGGATGACTCACTCCTCTTTCTCTGAGAGGGAAGTAGGGTCAGATTCTAGTGTCATCCTAATCCCAGTCTCCATGGGACATTTCCAAATATTCCAATGAGTCTTTGTTGCTGCAGAGAGTGTCCCTAGTGAGATTGAACTGATGGCCCCATAGGGATTCAACTGCCAGAAACCTTAGGCTGACTCTGGGCCATCAGATGGAGCATAAACCTGTTCTTCTGGAGCAGTATCCTTGATGCAGTTGTGATGCTTCCTGTCCCTGAACAGAACCTTCCAGCATAAAAAGCCTCTACTTCAGTTAACACTGGTTACAGGTTGTGGGCATGATTCTAGATATTTTATGGGTTTTAACCTTGCCTTGTTAAAGGATCTTCTCCCCTCCTGGGTTTTCATTAAAGCACGACTTACTGGGGCAGGTTTAATGGCCTATCCTTAATGTCACTTAGAGATTCTGCACAGACCATCAGGAGCTCCAGTTTCTTGAAAAACCATCAAACATGTTAACTGCCATTGTGAACCTGTCTTCAAAACTCCATGCCCAGGTAAACGTTAAGCAAAGAAAATATGTCATATTGAAGGATACCCATTCAGGAATGTGGCGGCTAAGTCAGTTAAGTATCTCTGTCTTGGATTGAGCTTAGGTCATGATCTCATGGTTTGTGTATATGACCCATGCCTTGCCCTTCACACTGTCAGTACAGCGCTTGATTAGTGTGCTCTTTCTCTTCTCTTTCTGCCCCTACCCTGTTCTCTCTCTCTCAAAACAAAGACATTTTGGGGCACCTGGCTCAGTCGGTTGAGCAGCCGTTTTCGGCCCAGGTCATGATCTCATAGATCGTGGGATTGAGCCCCTTGTTGGCTCTGTGCTGACAGCTAGCTCAGACCCTGGAGCCTCCTTCGGATTCAGTGTCTCCATCTCTCTCTGACTCTCCCCTACACGAACTGCCTCTGTCTCTCAAAAATACATAATAAAAACCATAAAAAAATTAAAAAGAAAAAATGCCAGCCCTTCCTACTTAATGAAAGCATTATAAGGCATGAGTGCCTGTAGCTGAGTGTTTTAAGACAATCATTACTAGTAAGATTAGAATTGTACTTCTGCAGAGTCTGCATTCCTGAAAATTGTTAAAATTATCTACGACAAATCATTTACAAAACACACGCTGCTCTTTCTGCTCCTTGTACCTGTCACTATACATAAAGCCAGAGAAGCAGAGCAGAGATGGCTGCCTGGTGATCAGAAACAAACTTGAAGTTCTCTCACTCCCTTTCACCAATACTGTCTATCCTTCAGGGACCACTGCATCTGCTGAGCTGGACTCCAGAACCTTCTAAATCCACATAACACTCCAAGGCATGAATTTCTAAATGAGTGACATGGAAAAAGACAGACTACATTTTTCCCACGAAGTGAGAAAGTTGTGTAATTCCTCCATGATACATGGAAGGACCAGAATACACAGAGATAGGATCGAGAATCGTCAGCAGGCTCTATTCTCAGTGCAGAGCCCCATGCAGAATTTATTCTTTCCCAATGCCTCTCTGCCAACTTGTTGTTTCTCTGTCTCAAATTAGCTAAATGGCTACTGAAGAAACATCTTACATTTACTAGAGGTGGGGCAAAATATTCTACAAAGGGGAAAAATAATATGTCCCGAAGACTGTGTGTGTGTGTGTGTGTGTGTGTGTGTGTGTGTGTGTGTGTGCATTGATGTATGTGAACTTTTGGAATCTAGTCATTACTAATGCTCAGAAAGTACTGCTATTGGCTGTCTTGCTATAACCGGTACAATCTGGATTGCATATAAACCCCACTCATTTCTTGTACTTTGATAATTCATTCCATGGAATTCTACCTATTTGTTATTTGCTAATACCTTCTTAGGAATGCAGATTCAGTTTCCCATTCTAACTCCTGAATCAAACAAAACCTGATCTCAACATCATTGTTGTGAATTTCTAACTCACATTAGAACTTGATACATAGAGGGGTGCCTGTATAGGTGGCTCAGTCAGTTACGTGTTCGACTTGAGTGCATGTCATGATCTCACGGTTTCTGAGGTCAAGCCCTGTGTCAGAATCTGTGCTACCATCTTGGAGTCTAGAGCCTGTCCTGGATTCTGTGTCTCCTGCTCTCACTGTCTACTCCACCCCTGCTTATGATCTGTCTTTCCCTCTCAAAATATGTAAACATCCAAAAAATAAGAATTACGTAATTGGATAACTACATCTCTAACCCACTAAAACTTTCAAACGAAGAAAAAGACACAACTTATACTCTATGATATAAATGCAGTCCCCAAACATGTGTGTGCCTCTGTCGGCACTTCAGTTCACAGTTTATCTGGCAGGAATAGAGTGTTCGCTGTGGTTCTGTGAAACATATGCCACCTTATTACCACAAATGAAGAAAAGATGTAAAGTATACAACTGTTAAAAATGATCTTAGTGCAGAAAGCAGAATCTCACCTTAGCCAGAACCATTTATCCCACCTCCTTCTTTCATCTGAGGTACCATTATGAACACTGCCCTACCCACATGATAACTGTGGCATTTCTTGCAGGGGCTGCTGGCATTCAGGGATGTGGCGATAGATTTCTCTTAGGAGGACAGGGGATGCCTGCGCCTCCCTCAGCAGGAAGTGTACAGGGATGTGATGCTGGAGAGCTATGGACACCTCTTCTTGGGTGACGATGACCTCCTGTACATAGCTAGCATGAGTTTCCTCCATGGTGAGTGATAGGTAAAGAATGCACTAGCTGGAATTGTCACTCAAAGGTCACTTTGCAAAGAATGAGGGGATTGGGGGAACAACTACCGAAGTTGACAGGGATAAGTGCTTCCTCTGATTCAGGATTACAAGGAATATCTGAAAGGGGAGTTTTGTCATCCTATGTGGAGGTGGTTATAAGGCAAGTGTAAGCACATGTATGCTGAGGAAAGAAGCTGAAATGCATATCCTATGTTGTATTAATGAAGGCTGGGCTCCCCAGTGGGTGGAGATTTTAACATTATACTGAGGTCTCGGTAAGTGTCTGTCACTTCATAGTCCATCTCCTAGGTGAACCTGTCCTGGACCTAAACTGGTCAGGGCTGGCCAGTGCTCTTGGAATTTGCATCCAAAATATAAAGTTAACTCCAGAACCCAATGCAATATTCATCAAGAAGAGTAAAGCTGGAGGCAGCACAATTCCATTCTTCAAACTGTATTACAAAACGACTCATCAAGACAGCATGGTTCTGGCAGAAGTGCAGACCCAGAGATTATTGGAACAGAATAGAGAACCCAGAACTGGACCCAGGAATCTTTGGCCAAC
>NW_021881548.1:0-1505 GCF_006229205.1 Suricata suricatta
GGCTTCAGCTCAGGTCATGATCTCACGGTTCATGGGTTCGAGCCCCACGTCGGGTTCTGTGCTCACAGCTAGCTCAGAACCTGGAGCCTGTCTTCATATTCTGTGTCTCCCTCTCTCTCTGACCCTCCCTTGCTCACGGTGTCTCTCTCTCTCTCTCTCAAAAATAAACAAAACATTAAGAAAAAAATTTAAAAAAATACAACAGGACCAGTGTCCCCGAACAGAGCCCCATCCCTCCTCCTAGTTAGTCTTCATCTTCCAGAGACAACCAGTATTCTAACTTTTTGTCATCAGGGCTTAGCTTTGGCTCTGTTTGAACTCTGTGGAAATAGAATCATCCTAAACAGACTCCTCTGTTTGTTTTCTTTCACTTAACATTACATTGTAGGCTTCATCATGCATTTGGGTGTGCAGCAGTAGTGTGTTCATTTTCATTTCTCCGTGTGTACATGCGTGTGTGTGTGTGTGTCACTAGTTCTGTTGTGAAGAAAACCACGTGTTCTTGGATTTTAGAGCTAAATTACCGCATTCTTTTCCTAAGGACATTGCCTAAGCATCAATAATGAATCTCAAGATAGGTATTGGAAAGGGCCTTGTTGACCTGTTAACTTCTGAACCAGTGGACGTCAGTCTCTGTGGACTGGTGTCAGTAGTCTGCATGCTTGAGAATGATCGCTAATATGTGTTGAGTGCTTACATACATGCCCAGGCACTAGCTGTTTATTAGGCCAGCAGTTTCTTTGAGTGCCTGTGAGGAGCCAGGCCCTACAGTGGATGTTATGGCCATAATAGTGACAACACAGGTGAAAATCCCCTCCCTGGAGCTGACTTGACAGAGCCTCTTGACAGTTTTTTTGAATAGATACTGTGTTATTATTTCTGTTTTACGGATGAGGAAACTCAGGAGCCAGAGAGGTTAACTTAGTTGCCCAAGGTCGCACAGCCAGTAAGTGGCAGGACCAGGATTTCTACCAGGTCTGTCTGATTTTAGAGGCTGTGTATTAGTTATCTCTCGCTGCGTAACAAATTACCCCAAAGCTTAGTGACTTCGAACAGCTCATCATATATTCTGTTTCTCAGTCTCTGTGGCTCAGGAACTCTGATGGCGTGCAGCGGGGGTGGCTGGCTTCTGCCTGGCAGGGTGTCATATGGGGGCTGCCATTATCCGGAGGCCTGTTCATTCAGTGTCTGATGCCCAGGCTGAGAAGAACCAGGCAGCTGGCGCTTTTGGGCGTCTCTGTCACTAGCAGAGATCTTCAGCATGAACTTCTTAAAGAGAGACTCAGGACTTAAAAAGTGTATGTGCTGAGGGAGAGCTAGCAGGTGGCCATGTTGCCCAGGAGACATGGCCTCCAAAGTCGTCGCAGCCTTCCTTCATCACGGTCCGTCGGTTACGAAGACAGGTTGAAGGGGAGGTTAAAACAGACCCCTCCTGTCAGCAGAGGAATTTCCGTTCTGTAAGAAAAGGCACGCATGGTTGGGATATGTGTTAGTGTGGCCATCTT
>NW_021881549.1:0-707 GCF_006229205.1 Suricata suricatta
GTACCGGCCACAGTGCCCTGTAATACTGATTACAGAGGCGGTGACTCAGTGCCAAATCTCAGCCCTTTGAAGGTCAAGCCCAGTCCTTTCTTTGCTTTTCTCCCTCAGGCCCTTCTGGAGTTATGTCCCCTTCCTGAAGCTGCCTGTCCAGCGTCTTCCTCTAGGGCTGTGCCAGCAGCGTCTTTGTGTGCTGTCCTTATGTCCTTCGCCACACATCTGAGCATCTGTCTGCCATTTCCTCAGGCCTGGTCTCTCTCGGCAAACTTTACCTCAGAGCTCCTGCCCTCACGGCTTGGAGCTAGCCTCTCTGGGGACATGCTCACCCTACCTGTCAGCTCTTGGCCACGCCAGTTTTCCCTGTTCTCCATGTGGTGGTATTTTTAGAATACAGTTATTTAATCAGCCGCATTGCCATTATTTTGGTATTTAAACATATGAAATCTGGATTATTTGCATGAACCCAGAAAGTTCTGGGCTGCATTACAGTTTGGAATGGAACATAGGTATCCTCGTTTAGAAAGTGTTCTGACCGCGTCCCTCTTGTGTTTAAGAGCCGCTTGAGGCGTCGCACATTCCCATTGTCCGATGACCAGTGACGATGGTGTTTTCCTAACATTTGTTCATCATATATATTCCACTCCTAGCTATTTGGAAAGAGGGGATGTCTTTTTATTTTGTCTCCCAGCGCCTAGTTCCCTGCCTTGCAC
>NW_021881550.1:0-707 GCF_006229205.1 Suricata suricatta
GCTGGCTCAGAGCCTGGAGCCTGCTTCCAGTTCTGTGTCTCCTTCTCTCTCTGCCCCTCCCCCTCTCATGCTTTGTCTCTCTCTGTATCAAAAATAAATAAAAAAACATTAAAAAAATCTTTATTTCTCATCCCAAATGCTGTGGATGATCTATGCCTGGCAAGACCTTTCTTTAGTGACTCTTAAATTAAGCAGTGTGTATAAGTCGTGGGAAATAACTAGTATCCAATTCTTGATAAAGATCATTAAAAAAAATCATCCTGCAATTAATTTGCTAGCGGCTCATTTTGTGGCTCCCATCCCTGTTTTAGTGGATGAGGCTATGCTTAACCACCTTTAGCCACCAGGGGGAGCAAGTGGCTAAACAAGGCACTAATTTTTGACTCTGAACCAGGCTGAAAGTTGGCAGGTTTAGAGAATGAACTCAGGGAGAAAAAAATGACTTCTCCCGCTTCTCTTCCCCTATCCCGCCTCTCATTCCAAGGCTGGAGGGAAATATTGGCAGGATTACAATATTTAGCTATATTTTGAGCCAAACAGTTTCAAGCTGTTGACATTTACTCTATGTTGTGGACAGAGGGTTCTAACATTTATTAC
This sequence comes from Suricata suricatta, assembly GCF_006229205.1. Classification (NCBI taxonomy): domain Eukaryota; kingdom Metazoa; phylum Chordata; class Mammalia; order Carnivora; family Herpestidae; genus Suricata; species Suricata suricatta. Next base: position 598 of record NW_021881550.1, read on the forward strand.
AATTCGCACTCGTGGGTGGTGTTGTCCAAGATGTTACTTCAGCTACTACTTTCCTCATTTACAGTGTTAACCAAAGCAAGCACAATAATGGTGGTAGTTGTTTCCTATGG
>NW_021881551.1:0-707 GCF_006229205.1 Suricata suricatta
TCTTTCTTAACAAACGAACTTTTATTTACTATGTTTCCTTAGCTGATACCCATCATTTCCTCTTCAAGTATCAATTAATGTAGACATATTGGTCCCCCATGAGAAAACTGTTGTTCAATAATCTCTACATGCTTTTTTGTCACATACTTTTATCCTGGTCTTAAAAATGAAGCATGGATATTTAACAAGCAAACTTGAGACAGTTTTCTCTAACATTCCCATTGCATCTAATATTATTTGATTCAAAACATGAGTCTAAGAGCAAATAAAAATCGACTTTTTTTTCAGTTTCAAAATACAAACCCATTGAACTATCCCTTCAGGTTTGATGATCCATCAGTTAACACTACACTATTTTCACAAGAAATATGATTTGATCTGAGAAGAACTGCAGCAGCCTGAAACATATATTCCCAGAACGGGTCTCCAAGAGTACTATAGCCATTAAATGACTTCCATAATGTCTGTGATAAATCTTACCATTAGTGAACAATATCAGTTAAAGGCATCTTTTTGGAACTGCTAGTCTAGCCTACAGGTGCCCACCTGCTATAGAATTTTCCAGTTATAAATGAGGATGGGTCAATCTATCAAGGTTTTCTATTTTTAAAGCACTGAACTCAGTAATAGTAAAGTTTCCTTTTAAATTTATTTTTAATTTATTTGTTATTTTTAAATAGATATAATATAGAATATCATTTAAAAGC
>NW_021881552.1:0-707 GCF_006229205.1 Suricata suricatta
GTCATCCAAAAATACTTTGGTGCCACCATATTCTGGGAGAAGAACTTTATCTCCAACTTTCATGCTAACTGACTGAATCTCTTCACTTTTTCTTTTATTTTAATTTTTTTCCACCCTTTCCTTTAGAGCCCAATTCGACAGCTACTTCTGTTGCTTGCAATACCTTTCCTGGAGCTTTTTCTGGAAGCTTGATGCCTCCATTGGTTACAGTTGTGGCTGCACTCCTTTTAACTAAAATTCAGGCAAAGAGGGAAAGAAACTTTCTACATGCCTGCCTTCCCATGACGCCAGCTTGCCAGCAATGGCACTCTGTTCTTAAGCTGTTGTCACCCACCTGCAGTTAAGCCCTCAGCCAAATTAACCATGGAGACTGGCAGAAATTGGCTAAACTCTCTTCTCTTTGCCCTTTATTATAAAAATTCCCCTTACACAAAAGAGGACTATGCTAGGCTTTAGGGGAACAATGTTACTTTTACAGGATAGTCTTGCTGTGGTTCATAACACTTGTCAAAGTATGTAAATACTAATCTGTTAATGGTCTTAGGAACATGTAGCCTTAAACCAGAATAATGGTAACATAGCTGACCCAGGATTGGGTCAGTTACAAGACAGAGGGGGGAATGTAAGGACGCAGGTCTGAAACTGACTCCATGAAACAATAGAAGGGCACACATTGCCCAAGGCAAAAGGGACCACCCTTGTAACAT
>NW_021881553.1:0-707 GCF_006229205.1 Suricata suricatta
GGTCAGAGAGAGAGGGAGACACAGAATCTGAAGCAGGCTCCAGGCTCTGAGCTGTCAGCACAGAGTCCGATAAGGGGCTCAAACTCACGAGCCACGAGATCATGACCTGAGCCAAAGTTGGACGCTTAACCAACTGAGCCACCCAGGTGCCACTATGTATTTATAGATTTCATGCATGTATTTCATGTATACTTACACATATATGTTACAAAAAATAGTGTCATGCTCAGCCACTATTCAATAACTTGCTGTCTACACCTAACAGTATACATGCATATTTTTCTTTATTAGAAATATAAATTTGGATCAGCATTTTGAATGGTTATATAATATTTCATTTTATGGCTGGTCCTTTTTTATTCCTGGTCCTTAATTATTTAGCAAATTGGTAGACTTTTAGGTTGCTTATATTTTTTTAATGCCTCGAAGTACATATTTGTACATATTTCTTTGGATACTTGTCTCATTATTTACGTAGGCTAAATTCCTAAGGTGGAATTTTGGGGTCAAAGAGTATAAATATTTTATTTTTTAATTATTTAAAAAATTTTTTAATTCTTTTTTACATTTTATTTATTTTTGAGAGACAGAGAGAGACAGAGCGTGAACAGGGGATGGGGAGAGAGAGAGAAAGAGACACAGAATTCAAAGACAAACTCCAGGCCCTGAGCTGTCAGCACAGAGCCTGATGCGGGGGTCGAACCCAC
>NW_021881554.1:0-707 GCF_006229205.1 Suricata suricatta
TTTATTTGGTATGTAATTTTCCTATTAGATCTTCTACTCAGTATCATGCAAGGGCATGCTATCTGAAATAAGCTAGATGAAGCTTTGTTTACTGTTAACTTCTTAAGAAAACAGGCCTACACCAAGAATAGAGCTGCTAAAGCTAATGTTTCTAAATATTGTTCAATATAACTGTATTTGCCATATTAATCCCCTGATATAAATATAAAACCTTTACTTCAAATAGGTTGCTAGATACGTTAAATATATTCTCAAATTATCTTGAAGTCGTGTGATTAACAATCTCTAAAACATGATTTCAGGAAACAAAAACAAAAGAATATGATTTAGAGCAAAGCTCTAGTCTAACAAAGACAGCTTTCTAAACTTAAGACTCCTTTCTGTAATGGTGGTTTAGAGAATGTAATCAATTTCACTTCAGAGAAATTATTTATGAAGTGAAAACAATTATTTTAAAAACTAAAATAACAAAGAAAGAATTTAAAAATACCAATTGCAACACATCTGTAAACTTCCAAAAGCAATCAAAACTTGAAAAGGCTTCATAAAAAATATCTAGTTCATGAGGAAAGAATGGCGTTTGTGAGCTTATGGACTAGGAGGTACAAGAGGAACTAAAAACTGACAGGGAAATATTTTTTGTATTTATTTTTGTATTTTTTTTAGAAAGCACAGGGGAGAGCCAGAAAGAGAGAGAATCTCAAGCA
>NW_021881555.1:0-707 GCF_006229205.1 Suricata suricatta
TCAAAAATAAAAATAAACATTGAAAAATTAAAAAAAATAAATGTCAAATGCAAAACTTTAAAAATTTTAGAAGAAAAATTAGTGAATGTCTTTTTCTTTTTTTAGAGCAAGAGAGTGTGAATAAGCTGTAGCGGGGGGGAGGGGCAGAGAGAGAGAGAGAGAGAAAGAATCCCAGACAGGCTCTGCACTTGAGTGTAGGGACCGATGCAGGGCTTGATCCCACAACCCTGGGATCATGATCTGAGTGGAAATCAAAAATTGGACGCTCAAGTGACTGAGCCACCCAGGTGCCTCTCTCTGATGTTGGTATGAAGAAGGATTTTTACACAAGGCACGCTGAATGCTTAATCTGAAAGAAAAGGTGGGTAAAATTAGACACTAAAATTGAGAACTTTTATTTATTAAGACATTCACAAAGTGAAAAAACAAGCCATAAACTCGAAGGTGATATTTGTGACTCGTATAAGTGACAAAGAATAATATCTAGAATATAAATTTATATAGAAATATAAAAAACACTTATAATTTAGTAAGAATAAGGCAAACAACCCAACAACAAAAAATGGGCAAAAGGAAATTCATACAGGTAATAAACACTTAAAGAGATATTCAGCCTCAATAGGAATCATGAAAATGCAAAGTAAAGACCAAAAATAAGACTGATTATATCATTTCATTTTTAAAACATAGGTGCATCAGAGAAGATA
>NW_021881556.1:0-707 GCF_006229205.1 Suricata suricatta
CAGTTGGTTAAGCATCAGACTTTGGCTCAGGGCATTTTATCTCAGGTCGTGAGTTCAAGCCCCCACATTGGGCTCTGCCCTGACAGCTCAGAGCCTGGAGCCTGCTTCAGATTCTGTATCCTCCTCTCTTTCTGCCCCCTGCCCCCTGCTTGCACTGTCTGTCTTTCTCTCTCTAAAAGATAAATAAACATTTTAAAAAATTAAAAGCAAGTTACCGAAATTAAACATTTTGTAAAACTGGCATACAGAAAAATGAAATTCCGTTATTCAAGTCTCTATTCATTTATAGGCATTTTGCTGTAAAAAGGGAGAGAACTTGGATACGAGTACTGTTATTTGACCTCTTCATGATAAATAATGTTTCCTAACAATACGTGTTTCTCGGTGGGGATGCTTTGGCATTTGGGAAAAGAACAGGAGCTTACTGCGAGGGAACGGCCCATACACAGCAGGATTCTAGCATCCCTGGCACCCACGAACTAAATGTCAGCAGTAACCCCTCCTGTCATTGTGACTATCCCCCCCACACCTACAGGAATAAGGGGTAACATCCTTATCAGAAGTCCACTGAGTTCGAACTTCCAGAACAAAAGCATGACAATTTCAAATTCAAAATTGAACAAGCTTCTACAGATTTGCTTTTAGTCATTTTACATTTTCTTTTTTCACATTAAGTTTTTAATGCACCAGAGCTTTAATTCGGGGTG
>NW_021881557.1:0-707 GCF_006229205.1 Suricata suricatta
GGCTTATCTAAAGTTCCCATTTGCAGGCCTCACCCTTAGGAATGTGGGGTGAGGTAGTTGGGCTTTTCTGATTGGATACCCCCGGGCAATGTATGACTGTCAAATGGCCAAATGGCCAAATGGTTCCGAAGAGACTGACCTTAGACCTTTTAGCTTAGAGGGGGAAACAGCCAGTCATGGCGTCTGTTAGGTTGTGTTCTTACAAATGCGGCAACATTCTAAAGGTAGGATGTGCCCTCTCCCTCGACTTGAGTGCATTAAGGTAAAGTGTCACCCAGATTAGTCTGAGAAGCGTGAGGTGGAGTCCCTGCTCTGGGTGAAGTAGTCCCTGCAGGTACAGCAGTGAGTTCTGTAGGGGCCAGGCCCCAAGGCCCTGGCGCTCAGCAATTAAGCCTAATTGGCTAGTCAGCCTTCCTTGGGGGATTGTGGAAGCACCTAATTAGCAGCAAGCAGTTGATTTTCCACCAGGGTGCTCTTTCACTTCCTCCCATATTTACACTTTGAACCGGATGAAGGTTTAGTGGTGAATTTCCCCCCCTAATGGAATGAATTTTGATGTGAAATGATCAGGTAGAAAGGTGATCTCATTCTAAACTACCTATGTGGGTCCCACTGGGAATTTCCTCTGGAGATTAGCTGGAAAGATTTAAGGGAGAGTTTAGTCTATGAAAAATGTTAGTTTTTTCCCTACCCATGAACCCACTGCC
>NW_021881558.1:0-707 GCF_006229205.1 Suricata suricatta
AATTATGATGCTGAAGCAATAGGTGACTTAGAGCAAGACACAATGATGATGGTAACAGCTAATGCTATTGAGTGCTAATTCTGTGTCAGACATTCTGTGAACTATGAACTTAATGTTGGTGTTTTCTTGCCAGAGTTCTGAACCAAATAAGAGAGAAAACAACTGGTCAGTTGGAGAACCAAATATCACCTTTATGACTAATGAAGCTATTATCAGACAGCGTAGCAACAAACAATAGTCTTCCAAATATTGAGCCTTGGGATATGATAGATTTCTGCATTCAGTCTTGGGATATGCTGGTTGACTGTTAGGTTTTCCATTGAAGGGCATCCTGGGAGCATTCTGTATAGAACAGAACAAAAATTGAGTCTTCTGTGGGTAGCTAATTCCAGAATAAAGAGAGGGTAAGGATTTGGGCTACCCCTCTTACCCTTTCTTCCAAAGTTATGGTAAGGGTACTTAAGGAAATTCCCTCTTCATTGAAATTATGGGCATGGAGAAGAAATGTTTTTTCCTGGTAATGAATCTATTAGCTCATGTAAATTCTCACAGAAACCCTATAGAACAGGTATTATTGTCAGAATTTTACAGACACAGAAATGAAGGCACAGAGAAGTGAAGCGAGTTGGCAACATCCCACCACAAGGCTGTGATGGAGACATCCTTGAACCCAGGCAGTCTGGCCCCAGACTTCACATTCTCACCCA
>NW_021881559.1:0-1505 GCF_006229205.1 Suricata suricatta
ATACATGAGGCGCAGAGAAGCAAAGTAACTCACCTCAAGTCCCATAGCCAAAGTGACACCCAGTTTCAATTCCCAGCAGATAGTTGTCCCCCCATTCTGTGCTGCCTCTGCATTATTCAGCCATTTTTGATTCATTCATTGATCTGCTCAAAGGAGCATTTGGTGTCAGACACTGTGCTATGGCCTTGGGCCTTGGGATACGGTGATGAATGGGACAGTCCTTGTCCTAAAAGACATGTTAGTGTAGGGAGACACAGATTTCCCCAGTTGTGTCACTGATGAACCTCCAGCTTCTGATGCTTGTTACACTGTGTTGGTTGTCATGGCAAGCGGAGGACGGTGATAATACTTATAAAGGACATTTGTGACAGGGCTGGAAGTGCTCCAAGATGTAAGGGTTTCCCTTTCCATTCATGGAAAGAAAACTCTGGAAAGAGGCGTGCAGACCTATTCTGAGCAAACAGCACGAAGCAATACCTTTAAGGAGAAGGGAAGAAGAATGAACTCTTCAGTTAATCTACTTTACAAACACCCCAGTATGGACCGCACATGTCTGGAGCATGGAATGTGCCATCGTCTGCCAGTTGCCGGTGCTCATAAGAGTTGTCAGATTCTAAGGGGCGAACTGCCACAAGGCCATTGGGACTTTGGAAATGCAAATCTTGCTCATGGTCATGAGAGGATTGGTATTAAAAAAAAAAGTCCTTAGATCAGCACAGATCTTCCTAAGGATAATAGTATAACATTTCATAAAGTTAGAGCTAAAACTACAAAATCTTTCATAGTTCACTTTTTATTTCTTACACATTTCCTTTCAATCACATGGGTGAATATTTACATTGCTCAATCAGGGTGTATGTATAATTTTATAATCTTGTTTTTGCAGTGAAAATTCTCTTCAAACTACTTTTCTTTTCCATGCTGCATGTGAGTCATCATAACCGTTATTTTAGTGACTGTGTAATATTCCATTCAGTAATCCTATCATGTTTTGCCTAAATTTGTTATTAGCCAAGTTATTAAGCAAGATGCTCCATGGAATTTACTGAGAATAATTGTGACTGCTTCGAGTTTTTAGATTAAAATTGCATATTTACCTATAAAGATCCCTTAGTAAGACAGTGTCTGCTAATGCAGTTATAGGCTTTCAACTACCCCAATAACAAGATGCTTTCCAAGTATCTTTAGTTTGAAGCAATTATGCAAAATTGGTACACACTGTGGGCTCAGTTAACCCTGAAATTCAAAAGAACTCTGTTGGTAGCACTGTCCTTTCTTGTAATAGGTCAGGACTGTAGACACTATTTTTATTGGTACCTAACTGCTAAAGTCCCTAGTTCTTTTTTTTTAATGTTAATGTTTATTTATTTATTTTTTTCCATAATATTTTATTGTCAAATTGATTTCCATACAACACCCAGTGCTCTTCCCCACAAGTGCTCCCCTCCATCACCACCACCTCTTTTCCCCCCTCCCCCTTCCCCTTCAACCCTCAGTTCATTTTC
>NW_021881560.1:0-707 GCF_006229205.1 Suricata suricatta
TAAATAAATATAAATTGAAATTTGAAAAGAAATAGAATATTTATGTAGTCTCCAACTACCTTCCCATGTATTATGAATTAATTGCAAAGGGAAAATGTAATATTACAAAAGAGAAATCTGGCAGATTCCACCTTAATCAAGTGATTAAATTTAACATTGGTAATCAGATAAATCTAAGTCATGTGCCTACAGATAGAATACAATGAGAAAAACCCCAGATATAGGGACTGTTGTAACCCACCGAGATCGAACTCACTCAGGCAACAGTCAGATAGAGAGTTTTAGAGAGCTTTATTACAGATTTTATTTACGGCCGGGCCAAACCTGATCTAACCTGATCTCCCTGGTGCTAAGGAGCAGAGAATGGTCATCATTTGACTTTTAAGATTTCTATAATCATTTACGTTGCCATCAGTTGTATATAAGATAGATTTTCTCTGATTCTTCATCTATAGCAGGTATTACCTCAATTTTTAAAATAGTCTGTCTTATGGGTATAAAATGTTTGTCCAATGTTACATTAATTTGCATTTGTTGACTACTAATTAGTTTGAGTGTCTTTTCATATGCTTATTCACCATTTGGTTTTCCTCCTTTGTGAATTGCCCCGTCAGATCATTTACACATTTTCTTACTGTGCTTTTTGTCCCTGATTTATCAAACTATTTTTCTCTTGTGCTTTGGGATGTTTCTTTTGATTTGATATT
>NW_021881561.1:0-707 GCF_006229205.1 Suricata suricatta
AAAAAAAAAAAAGTACAGGTAGCACTGGCCAGTCTTTTATTAGAAGTGATTACCGTCTCAGCTATCCATTACTTTAAAAACTCAAAACTTGTATAAAGTTTTTAACTTTGCCTTCATAGTTCTACGAAGTTGGAGAACAAGAGTGATTCTTTGGGGGGAGGGGGGGAAACGGGAAGCAAAGTAGATGACGCATTTTTGGTCAAAAGAATTTAAAAAGAAAAGTTAAAAAGCACGTTGTTTATGGTGGAGCGGGAGGGATAAGGAACAAGAAAGGTGTTTTGGTCTCCAGGAGCGATTATTTGAAACAGACTCAAGGTGAGATACTTCTGTGGGAATAATTGAGGTGCTTATTTGGGGAAAGTGAAGTTTCTAATAAACATAGTCAACATCTAAACTTGCAGCAATAGGTGGAGAGCACCTGATTTCACAACAGGACACAAATGGAATAATTTAGCATCAATAACAGATTAACTACTGAACTCTCCTTTGAAAGTTTTGAAAGGCGTGTGAAGTAGCCCTTCACCTCGGTGAGCATGTAGAGCAATTTGAGCGTCTCCCTGGAGTCTTTATGAAACAAACACCTATGAATCATGTTCATCTTTTCCTCCCATCTCTCATCTTCTTTCCAAACTCCTTGTTTCTCACCAATAGTAAAATGTCAGTTGAAAAATTTCCAGCTACCTAACTTACATAGGGGATATTTTACA
>NW_021881562.1:0-707 GCF_006229205.1 Suricata suricatta
CACTCAGGCACCCCAAACTCAGTTAATTCTTAACAGTGATTTGAGATAGGTACGGTTTTTATTCCCACTTGAGAGTTGGGAAAATGAGCACAAAATTAATTTACTTAATTTCATGCATCTATTAAATGACATATTTGGGATTTGAACTCCAGCAGTGTAGCTCAGTGCCATGTTTTTACCAAAATATTATAGTACCTATTTACATACCAGCATTATAACTCCAGGTGTACTTTTTATTACCCCTGCTTTGGGTGCATGTATTTGCCTATATTCTTGAAATTCAACTCTAATGATCCTATTTTTATTTCACTTATGGAACTATGGGTGTTCTGACTCTGTTGTTACTTTTCCAATAATATTCTTGCCTCTTGACCTATTTGTGGATTTATATTCCTACTTATTTTTCTTTTTTTCTTTTTCTGTGATTGGTCTTTTTTTGTATTATAATCAAGCTGAATTGACAATATTAAAATAAACAATAAAAGGAGTGCCAAAAACTCATATTTTAAGATAGCAGAAACTAGCAAGGCATTGATATTATACATCATGTTACATTATACTATAGTATAGTATATATATAATATGTTATATATATTATACATAATAAAGCAAAAAAGGAACTGGCAAAAACCTAAAATGAGAGTACCAGTAGAGTATAAGATTTCATTTTGCAATTATTTGAATATTTTAGAATAACTTGTACATAT
>NW_021881563.1:0-707 GCF_006229205.1 Suricata suricatta
AAATGTAAGAAACAAAAATATAAAAAATAAATGAGAAAGACACAAAAAATGTTCTAGGGATCTGTTGTACAGCATTGTACCTATGGTCAACAATATTGTATTATACACTTAACAATTTGTTGAGAGACTAGATCCCAGGTTACGAGTTCTTACCACAGTAAAATTTAAAAAACAAAGTCAAACATGCATCACTCCATCATCTATTCTTTGTACCTTTTTGATAAATTATGCAATCCTTGATATTCAGTAGGTGCTTCTTCTGGCTACTCAGTGTTTCAAAATAAACACCCAAAAATGTAAAAAAAATAAAAAAAAAAGAAGTTAGGTAATCTTAGACAAATTTCACAACCCTTGAAGCCTGTTTCATCATTTGTAAAGTGAACTTTACACTTGTTAACATACAGTTTACTGCAGCAATATGTATGACAGCCAAAATATGAATACAACCTAAGTGCTCATTGATGGATGAATGGATAAGGATAATGTGGCACATATACACAACTGAATATTATTTAGCCATAAAAAAAGAATAAATGAATGAAGGGAGTTAAAAGGTACAAAGTTATGAAATGCATAAATCATGGGGATGTAATTACAGCATGACAATTATAGTTAATAATTTATATATATAAATTCATATATAACAATCCAGATAAATTTATATTTATAAGCATAATTTATATATAAATATATATTTATAACAATCC
>NW_021881564.1:0-707 GCF_006229205.1 Suricata suricatta
ACGAATATATATAAATTCAGTTCTGTAAACTATAATGTACTTCCTCAGCATTATCTCTTTTAGGACTTGCCTCAGGGAGAGGAATAACCTTCATGGTTGAAATTACAGTGTCCTTCACCCTATCATGGTGGATAAAATGCCTACTTAATTTACCTTCAAAATCTCTCTATTGTTTTTGACATCAAATTTTGAGTCAGATATAAATCTTGTTTGGTATTCATGCAATATTTCATACCTGTGTCTGGTGGCTTAATAATAGGCCACTGGGTTGAAAGGTCTGAAATCCAAAGGAGGCCTGGAAGTAGTTGTTGAAAGGGAAGTCCAAATTTGTGAAACTCAATTGTCCGTCGCTGGAGAATGAGGCAGATCGAACAAGCTGAAAGGCAAACACGGAATAAATTGTTGGCATTGGAACCATTTCATGGCTGAAATCTAGTATCTTATCCTCTGTTACTTCACCTGAGCTGATTAATGTGGTTCATGTTGCCTTGGGAAGAAACAGAGTTTACTTTTCTGCATGATAATTTACCAATCATGTGCGTTTTGGTGTGTATAGTTGGTAGTCCTCTTTTCCCTACAAATTTAACTTGCAAACCTGAAGGGTGCTGTATCTTGCAAATATGTGGGGAGTATAAATGAACTGTTCATTGTAATACTGTGCACTACTGGGAAGATCTGGAAGTTGATGTGTAAATGAATACCAAAGA
>NW_021881565.1:0-707 GCF_006229205.1 Suricata suricatta
TAAACTAATGTCAAAATATGTAAAAGCAAACATAGTCATTAATGCTAATAAGTAGGTTCTTCGAATTGATGACAAAGAAAGATTCTAATTTGTATTCAGCTACAATTTTGACAGAAAGCTGGATTTTTGAGGAGCTAATTTCAGAGGAAAGCCTGATGTACATATTATGGTATAGATTCATCAGGGAAGGAAATGGCAAGCTACTGCCATGTCTTCAGGTATAAATAGTATTAAGATTGTATATCTTATTGGGCTCTTAGAGTTTATCAAAGTCTGTAGATCTTCTTGGGCTCTTTTAAGGGAAGAGTAGAACCTTCTGACTCAAGGTAGCCTCCTGAAGAGTAGCACTCCTCATTGTTCAGAAACTTTGGACCTATTTTCTTAAATTAATTATAGTAATTATAGTCACTATAGTCTTAGGCCTAAGGGTAGATAAAAATGTGGGTTTTTTTCTACACATATTCTTCCATAAAATGTTCTCCTTTATTGAAATGGCTTATTAGTTTTGAAAGAATATTGAAAATTGAACGTTTTACTAGAATAAACAAGAAAAGCACATAGATCAAATTTTGGTACTGCACTTGTTTATATATATTTAATGGTTGCCCTATGTTTTCCTTTTGTCCCTGGTACTAACGCCTTGGTACAGCTCAAGTTAATAAGGTTATTTATATATTGTTTTAAATTTTTAATTTAAAAAAAGGAGT
>NW_021881566.1:0-707 GCF_006229205.1 Suricata suricatta
TCGGTATGTAATATATAGAACATATAAGTGGGTTTTAAAAAACATTTATTTATTTATTTTGAGAGAGAGCGAGCATGAGCAGGGGAGGGGCAGAGAGAGGATGAGAGAGAGAATCCCAAGCAGGCTCTGTGCTGTCAGCATGCAGCCCGACACAGGGCTCAGTCCCAGGAACCTTGAGATCATGATCTGAGGAAAAATCAAGAGTCAGACACTTAATGGACTGAGCCACCCAGGTGCCCCTAAAATGTGTTAATTGACTATTTATGTTATCAGTAAGGCTTCCAGTCAAACAGTAGGCCTTTAGTAGTTAAGGTTTTGTGGGAGTTAAAGTTATACATGGCACAGCGGTTGGTGCCCCTAACTTTTGCACTGTTCAAGAGTTAAGTGTACAACATTTGGAGAAATTTTCTAATGTGAAAAAGACTAAAATAAACAAATTGAAAAAGTAAAACTAGACAATAGAGAATTAATGCAAGGAAAAGACAAGGACTAAGAGTACTAACAATGGTTGTAGAACTCAGAAAAGAAAAGAACAGGAGGAGAGGGAAGAAAAGGATACATGTATTTGTATATACATATATGCCTATATATATGCTCTTATATATATCCCCTTATTAGTTTTATATATAATATATATGAATTCTCATAGTTCCGGAATATACACACTCATTAGATCTTTGACAATAGGTAAAATAAGGGAATAAGAC
>NW_021881567.1:0-707 GCF_006229205.1 Suricata suricatta
TTAACTATGATTTCCTTCATGACTAGGTTTTGGGTGAGAAATTGCTGGGATTAGAACACCATTATAGACTTTTAGGTATGGTACACATTTGAGCTATTTCTCTGAGAATGACAGTGGTTTTAGAAAGCTAAGTACGAATTCCTAAGTAGTCCCCTAATACAGGAATTTTATGAGAATTGAAATAGAGAAGGCCCAAGGTTAAAGGTCACAGAGAAGGTGAGAACCTGACCGGCACTAACCCCACATGGGTGCATCCGCTTCAGAAACCACCCTGCCTCTCACCGCACTAACTGCACACGCCATCACTGACTGGCAGGTTTCCTTCCATTTGTGGGAATTGGCTAAGCCACTAGAGATCTTTATTTTAATGATGATTGACATCTAACGTGTCTCTCTAAGCAAGAAGTTTTCCTGCTCTGACATTCAAAAATCTATGTCACGAGCTTCAAGAAAATGTGCCAGATGGTAAAGACCAGCAGGGAATTTAAGGCTGCTAAGTAGAGCTCTGCCCTTTATTAAGTGAGAGTTTGAAATTGGGGAAGGGGGAGGGGACACCTGCCAAAGATCAAGTCTGTTTATTATGTAAGAATATGGAAACACTATTTGACATTTTTTTATACAAAACATAGTTATACTTGATAAGGACAATCAGACTGAGCAATTGGGTAGGACCAAAGCCAGGTAATTGCCTTGGCTCTAAAAAAAAA
>NW_021881568.1:0-707 GCF_006229205.1 Suricata suricatta
TGTGTGTGTGTGTGTGTGTGTGTGTGTATAAAATCGTTTCAATGGAACAAATTGTTATCACAGAATCATTTCTATTTCTTATAAGGTAATTGGATATTAATTTAGAAAATGTACTAAAGAGTGGTGCCTGGGTGGCTCAGTCGATTGAGCGTCTGACTTCAGCCTAGGTCATGATCTTGCCATTCCTGAGTTCAAGCCCTGCATCTGGCTCTGTGCTGACAGCTTAGAGCCTAGAGCCTGTTACAGATTCTGTGTCTCCCTTTCTCTCTCTGCCTCTTTCCCACTCACACTCTGTCTGTATCTCTCAAAAATAACATTAAAACATGTACTAAAGAACAAAACAATGATAGGAAACATTTTCAGAAAGGAAAATGTGTGTGGTCTTACATTCTTATGGGGGTTCTGCTCAAAGGACAATTACATTGAAGGTCTTGCTTACATCCTCTGTTGTTGCCACTATGGAACTTCACACCTAGAACTAACAGTATTATGAGATAGAACGAAACAGTAACAACAAATATAAGAAAAAAAAATACAAGCAACCAAAAAAAAAAAAGACAATATTTTCATTCAAAATGATGGTTTTGAATGCCAGCCATTTTATTTACTAACCATAGACTTGTGGGTAAGATTTTTCTATCCTTCTTCCCATTCTTATAGAAGACAGAAAGATGGGGTACTAATAGTTACTCTTTGTGACATAAAGG
>NW_021881569.1:0-707 GCF_006229205.1 Suricata suricatta
ATCCATCCATCCATCCATCCATCCATCCATCCATCCATCCATCCTTCTGTCCATCCAACTTTTCTCGGGAGTCAAAACCTGTTCTCTAGTAGCCATTTGCGATGCAAAAGTGACCCAGATAGGACGCAAGTAAGTCTTCCCCTCTAGGGAGATGTTTGCTCATCTGGGTATCGTTTGCTGACCTCCCCCCGTGGCGCCCTCTCTGGTTGGGTGTGAGCTCCAGGTGCTGGGCAGCAGCCAGGAAGACGGAACCAGGGAGCGGTCTCACCGAGCTGATGCTCAGACCCCCAAGGCTGGATGGGGTGAGGATGCAGCAGGGTTCAAGGCGGGGGCAACAGATGGCCAACAAGGAGTGTCGTTTCCTGGAGGCCCAGCCACCCTGGAGAATATGCAGTCCCCTCCACTCCCCCAGCCACACCTAGGGCACGTGGCCCAGGGCCATGATGTCTGTGTTCTGCAGGGGTGAGGGGTGCCCTGAGCCTTGAAGGGGGTGGGGCAGGGAGAGCCCATTCACCTGCTGTGCAGGCAGGAGGGAGGGAGGAGGGAGGAGGAGCCCAGGGGCAGGCCCTCCTGTTCCCTCTGTGTGCCTGGAGCCACGGCTCTCCCCACCATTTGTCCCCCGTGGATGCTGTCACCTGGCGCCAAGTGGCCGGCTCTGGGCCGTGCAGACCACAGCAGGACCAGGTCACACCCAAGGTGACCTGGCT
>NW_021881570.1:0-1504 GCF_006229205.1 Suricata suricatta
CATGAGCCATATGAGATTGTGACCTGAGCCAAAATCAAGTCAGACATTCAACCAACTGAGCCACAGAGGCACCCCTGAAAAAGAAATTCTATGTTGTACAGAGGAAAAAGATTTTGGGAAAGATAAGAGAGACATGTAATTCCTATAATGTTTAGCTTTACTGTAAGTTAAATTATTTGCAAGAGACCGGAGGTCTGAGGAAAGACTAAGGGGTTTTAAACCACTCTCCTCCAAGCTCTAATACTCTGTGGTTTTGAAAGCACTTTCTCAGAGTCTGAGTATCACAGGGATTGCTTTCTCAGTTCCGGAAGGCCGTGTCTAACAAGTTAGAAAGGTTACTGAACTACTCTTGATCCTCTCACAGAGAAGCACACCTAATAAAGTCTAAAAGAAAATGCATATAAAAATGTGAGCTCCATAATTTGACAACGTAACAACTTTTACTTGTGATAGTGACCCTATGTTTCCATTTGAGAGGCTCTAGCTGGCAACAGATACCATTTCAAAAGAAATCACTCAAATATAAAAGTAAATTGTATGTGCTGCTTTGGGTTTGCAGCCTGAAATGAGGTTCAGATTTTTGAAGTGAGGTATAATTAACTTTATTACAAGTACAGCCTTCAATTGTGAAATCACCTAAAATACAGAGCTGGAGAAGGGAGGAAAATTTGCCTGAAATTCCTGAGAAGTTTCAAAAATCCAAAAAGGAGGAGGGTCAGGATATGGGCTGAAGCACAAGCAGTACATAGTCCTTATTATTTGTCCTCAGGTCACTTTCAGATTTCTCATCAAATTAATTAGGAACGGAACAACTAAGCCCAATAGGACTTCAGCTGTCACCACAGCCTCACCTATACGTTGTAACAATTTACAATTAAGATGTAAGCAAAAGTCTGGGAGCAGCTAGCAGCAGTGGCGGCTTGCAGACTGCAGATTCAACCCTCCACAGGTCCCTTTTCCTTCACACAGTTTTAGTCAACCTAAGTTATTTGGTTTCAACCTATAGCAGTGAGATCCATAAACAGGCAGGCAATGGGCAAGTACTGATAGTGGCGAAGTGATAAATAAAACCAAAGAAGACACAAATTATAAAAAGGAAGACAGGAGGGCGCCTGGGTGGCTCAGTTAGTTAAGTGTCCAACGTCAGCTCAGGTCATGATCTCACGATTAGTGAGTTTGAGCCCACTGCTCTCAGTGTAGCGCTGGCTTCAGACCCCTTGTCTCCTGTTCTCTCTGCACCTCCCCAACTCGCACACATGCATTCTCTCTCTCTCTCTCTCTCTCTCTCTCTCTCAAAACTAAACATTAGG
The DNA here is from genome assembly GCF_006229205.1 of Suricata suricatta. Taxonomy (NCBI): domain Eukaryota; kingdom Metazoa; phylum Chordata; class Mammalia; order Carnivora; family Herpestidae; genus Suricata; species Suricata suricatta. The sequence goes on from NW_021881570.1 coordinate 1,311, forward strand.
GGCGCCTGGGTGTCTCAGTCAGTTAAGCATCTGACTTCAGCTCAGGTCATGATCTCAAGGTCCATGGGTTCAAGTGCCACGTTGAGTTCTGCGCCAAGAGCTCAGAGCCTGGAGCCTGCTTCACATTCTGTGAAGCTTCACATTCTCTCTCTCTGCTCCTCCCCTGCTCGTGCTCTGTCTCTCAAAAAAAAAAA
>NW_021881571.1:0-707 GCF_006229205.1 Suricata suricatta
GCCCATGTACCAAGACACTGCTTATTTATGAGACGGCACGGGTTTTCTACCACTGAACACCATACCACCTTTCCACACGGCCTCAGATCAGAAAGCCTTATCCCAGAAAGCCTGGCCAGACAGCGATGCCTGCCAGACAGCGGAGAGACCTAGTATTTAGTACTAGTGCACTGCATGTTAGACTACAGGGGTGGGGGGCAGCGGGAGGGAGAGAGAGAAAGGCAGAGCTAAACCCAGGTCTTCCTGCCCAGCCCACTGATGGAGGAGAGGAGCTGCCTGAGCAGAGTTCTTGGGAAGTCCAGACGGAAGGAAGAAGCATTATGGCGCAAGTATCTAAAGATGTTTACCTTTTTCCTCGCATCCTTTGTTCAAAAAAATCACTTTCTTCCACTGACTGGAAGTGCTATTTCTTCCATTACTAAATTTACATTTATTCATGGGCCTGCAATTGTTTGTTCATTCACCAATTCCAAACCAGTTAAATCACAAAAGTGTTAAGTACTTATATTTAAATATTTAACTAGGTCAGCCTCCCCTCTTGCTTTTATCCTCATATTGTTTTAATGGTTTTAATATGTTAAGTTCCCCAGATTAAAAAAAAAATCATTCTGTAGTGTTTCATTTGAAATCACATTATAGATTTGGCATGAAATTCTAATATAATAATCAGACGTTTTATACCATTTATTTGTTTGTATTTTGTTCTC
>NW_021881572.1:0-707 GCF_006229205.1 Suricata suricatta
GGCAGTTCACAGAGCGCCAGAGAATCAGGCAATGGGAGGGGACGGACAATACCCTTTCACTGGAGTAGGACTCGTCGAGTCTAACGGAGATCCACGGGGCCCGGAGTGATGACACTAACATGATAAGGGGTTTGGACCACGTGGCAAAAAAAAGTATAAACACGGGCAGATGGAAACAGAAACGCAATTAAAGTTGCAAAGAAAACAAATGCAGAAAAGAAAGAAGGATTCTGAGAAAATAAAAATATGATTCTCCTTGTGGAAAACAGAGAATGGAAATCAGTACAGGGATAATGGGTGTTCCTGAAAGAAACTTTAGAACAAATGGAAAAGAATAATCAAAGACATAATAGAATAAATCATTCCTAACCTGAAGAAAAACTGCACAAGCATATCAAATGGCCCTTTGACTCTAAAAGTCCATTAAGAGACCCACATCTACCCCTCTGTTTACAAATCTAAGTCAGGCTTCAGCTTTCTCCAATGCTAGGCTAAATCCAAAGAAATAGTGAATCCAGGCCTATAGAATTTTGACGAAAAAAATAGTTACCACCAGCAATTTTATGCCACCAATTTATCTCCCATGTTAGGTATTTTGAGATATATGAGCTTTTAAGATAAACAGGAGCTTCTAAAAAGTTTCCTGAATTTTGCAATCTAATAATCTGAAGATTTGTAAGACAAGAGTTCCAGAAAAGCACAAAAGT
>NW_021881573.1:0-707 GCF_006229205.1 Suricata suricatta
GCCAAGCTCTCCCGAGGCATGCAGGGGGGCCTACCTTGGAGGATTCCTCTCTGACCAGCAGCAGTGTTGGGCCTCCTCATTGATTCTCTAAATTATGTTTGCCCCACTCATAAAGCCCTAACAGTGGGAGCCAGAAGGCTGCCTGCCTTTCTCCATCCAGGGGACTCCGCTTTCCTCCAATGTGGGCTGCTGGCCATGAATGACCCCTTTGTCTTTATCTCAAATGTTTTGGCAGTGCTTCTGAAAACAGTGGTGAATGAAAAACCACATGGTTCTAATTGTTTTTTCTGGGATCAGACTGATTTCCTTAGGGTGTCTGCCCTCACACACACACTCACTCACATACAATCTCACACATGGTGCTTTGGGATCAACACTGTCCATACACTTTCCAGCTAATTCCCCAAACTGTAATTTTCTTAAAGGACCAACATGTACACAATTTTTTCCAGAGGGAACATCATCTCTTCTCTTCGTGTTTGGTTATCAACTGGGTGAAAACAATGGGGTGTGATTTTTTTTTTCTTTCCAATTAGAAGGTACACTAAGCCAAGAAAAGCCACCTGTTTGTATCAGAGAAGGTACCAAAACCTTGAGGAGAGGGTTGCAATTTCCTGAATGAAGAAACAAATGAATAAAAACTGAATAAAGAAGGAAGAGGTTGGAAGAAACTTGTCATTCCAAAACTGTGTACATATTGTTCGGAT
>NW_021881574.1:0-707 GCF_006229205.1 Suricata suricatta
GGGGGCAGGGCGGGGACCGGCCAGGACCCAGCCGGTCTGTGGGTGATGCCCAGAAGCCTCCAGGGATGGGCCGGCAGTGTAGGGCCGTGAGCTGGGGGACCAGGCGGCCCGTGCTACATGTCTTAAACCAGGATGGACACGCAGCTTCGCAGAGGAGCGGAGGCTGTGGGCCGGGAAACGAGGGATCAGGGTGTCCACACAAGCAGCAGGAGCCCCAGGAGTGATCTGAGTGGCAGAGCCATGTGTGAGCAGCTAAGGATGGATGTGGCGGCGGGCGTGGGGGACAGAATCCGGAGTAACACAGGGCCGTTCTGGCTCAGTAGACGGAGGCACCTTTATTCAGAGAGAGGGAAAGAACGTGGCGGTGCTGAGGGAAGCCCCGTTGAGCCTGAAGCCCGAACGTCCAGGCCGAGCTGCTCGGAGGTGGATGGAGGGCACCAGGATTGGGGAGTGCCAGGGCGGCCTGGGGGCGGGGACTGCTGGGGAGGGCGTGGCCGGCCGGCCCTTCCGGCAAGACCTGGGCCTCCAGCTGCGTGGACAGACTGCTCTCTTCCTCTGCTCGTGTCCGGTCCCCAGAGAGAGCAGTGGACACCCCCCATGTCACGGAGCAGACCTCGAATCAGAACACCCTGCGGGCCCCTGATCGGGAGAGACCACCCCAGCTGCGAGAGTGCGGCGCCCTCAGGCAGAGCCCACCTCCCCTTGAT